>NW_024037977.1:0-157572 GCF_016077235.1 Cyprinodon tularosa | reverse complement strand
ATTTTTTTTTAAATTTTTTTAATTTTTTTTTTTTTTTATTTTTCTCTTCCTCTGTGGGGGGAGCGGTTGCGGGCGGGTCGGTGTCTGGTGTCCGCTGTCGCATTGTGGGGGCTCCTTTTTTGGGGGGGGGGGGTTTGGCATGTCTGTTTTTCTCGGGGGCGGGCGGGCTGCTGGGTGGGGGTCCTGCTGGCGGCGCGCCGCTGGTGTGTGGGGGTCCGGGCGGCTCCGGCGGGGGTGGTGTGGGGGGCCCGGTTTGGGCGGGCTGGCTGCGCTGGCTGGGTATTCGGGTGGGTTTTCCCTCTTGGAGGCATGGCGGAGCTGCTCTGTTAAAGCTGATCGCGGCGGGTGGGGCTGCGGGGCGGGTGGGGGCTTGGAGTGGCTATGGCCGGTGCGTGTTGGGGGGCCGGGGCGGCGGAGCTGCTCTGGCCGCGTGTCAGGGCCTGGTGCGGGTGGCGGGGGGGGGCGGCGGACGTGGCTGAGCTGCTTTGGCTTCGTCCGGTGGGGGAGCGGCGTGGTTCGCTCCGCTCTGGCTTTGTGCTGCCCCTCGGGCTGCTGGGGGGGGGGGGGGTGGTTGCGCCGGCTGCGGTCTGCTCTTCTTGCGGTTTTGCGCCGGGCGGCTTTTCACTGGACCTCCTTTCAGCACTGAATATCAGACTGAGAACTAAGCAGGTGGCTCCAGAAGGATCTACACAATAAACTAGATTCTCACCAAAGCACTGATGATCACTGATTTTTAATAAAAATGTATTTAATGTTGTGTTCTTTGTTCCGGTGATTTTTTTCCTGCTCTTTCAGCACGCTTACCAGTGGTCTGTAAATCCCTCTGTTTTCTGATTCAATCTGCATTTCTATTTCCTAATCTGTTTCCAGACCATCAGTCCTCCCTGGTTTCCCTTTTCTGTGCTGGTTTCTTTGCTCCCTAAACTCCCTTTATTCCCAGTAATATTTTTTATTAATTATTGCTTATTCCTGTAACTCCTGAATCATCTTGCTTCTAAATGTCTTCCTGTTCTACAAAACATCAGAAAGGACACAAAAAAGCAATAAAATTCACAAAGGTCCATTAAAAATCTTTACATCTGTTTAATCTTCAGCTTGTTTGATTTTCTCGCTAAATCAGTTTTTGACTCTGGCTTAAAAAGAAGCTGAATACCTTTCATGATCATTTTGCTGCCTTATGATGACCAGGCAGCCAATCAGAGTCTGACGCTGACTTTAAGCTTAGCGTCAGACTCTGGATAAGGAGGAACAACAGTAGCTGCAGAGCTTCCTCAGCCAAGCATGAAATTAGAGCTTTCCACCGACAGAATTAGTCTGGCCTTGTCACCTCCCTCCATGCACAAACTTCTCCTCCTCCCACATGTTCCATTTGACCTCCTTGTGTTTTTGGAGGCGTAACTGTAGCATCTTTTAGTATGAAGCAGGAACTATAGATCTTCTCGGATCCTTTCAGATGGTGGTGCCGGTGTACGGCAGCCTGACTTCTGTCAGTGAGCCCCAGGGCAGCTGTGGCTACCGTGTAGCTCACCACTATCAGTGTGTGAGTGAATGGGTGAATGACTGCATGTGCTTTAAAGTTTTTTGGTCAATTGAAAAAGAATCAAGGGAGCTGCTGGAACCGGCTGCCTGCTCCTCGCTGATCAAATGAAGCTGATCTTGGTCTTACTCAGCGAGAGGAAAGTGGAACTCTGGAAAATAAGTGGTTAAGTAGTGTAGCCAGCAGCTTTTCATCCTTCTTCACCTTCTTTTGATAGTTTTCCATGCAAACCTCTAAGTGGTTTTATTCTTATATATTAAAAAAAGGAGAAAAGATGAAAGAAAGAGGAGATAAAAGGTAGATAACAATAAAAATCTTCAGTCTGCTTCATCACCTGCAAAGAGATGTAAAAAGAACAGTTCAACCAACAGACATGGAAGGAGACATACAATAAAGTAACACCTAGATTCTATCGCTGAAGTATAAGTAGTATTATTAAATCTAACATGTACTCTGTGTTACCTGGAAATAAGAATATGGGCTTTCTTTGTGGAAGTGAATCTCTGAGTACCTGGAACCAAACACCTGTAGTTGATTGTGAGGGTGAACTTGTGCATGTAAAGTTTATCCAGAGGAAAAATGCTCAATAGTGGTTGTGGAGAGCCGAAGATGCGCCCCCCCAGAGCACTGAGTCCATTGCTAGGAGACCGAAATGCCGGAGCCCCCGGGAGCAGCAGGGATGAGTCCACGGGCTCTACCAGCCACCCCAAAGTGAATCCAGTCATGGGCCCCCGGGATCCGAGGCCCCAGGGGCTCCCACCCCCCGGCGGGAGCCTCAGCTGGGCCCTGGCAGGCCAGGCCCCGCAGAGAAGCTGGCAGGAATGAGCTAGTAGCCACCTAGGAATCCACCCCAAAACACGGAGCTCCAACAGTGCACCGGCGAGCCCAGACTCCAGCCAGTGGAGGGAGAGCAGGACGGGGGGAATGGGTTCTGCACTTGGCGGAGACTTGAGATTCTATTAGTTTTAAACTGGGATTTCTAGTCATGTTAAAAGTTCTTAGACATATCTGAGCCCAGATGTTTTGTTCACAGCTGGCTGATAAATCCTCCTCCCAGTTAGTAATAGGAAGAGATATTGGATCATCCAGTTTAGTCAGTGTCCTGTATAGTTTAGACAGTAGTTTGGGGGTAGTAGGTAAATCTAGTCCCCCTCTGTCTTTAGTTTTCTGTGGTGTCTTTAAGCTGAAATGAGGGGGTTTATCTAGAGATGGAAGAATCTAGAGATTTAAACCAGTCAGATGATGGTTTATTGGGGATCATTGAAAATAGGTAGTTAATTCTGGGTAAGACCATCATTTTAATTGAGGCTACCGTACCTATAAGGGAGATCGGAAGCGATTTCCATCTTTCTAGGTCCTCTTCTATTTTCTTTAAAAGAGGGATGTGGTTGAGTTTTGGTAACTCAGCTAGTTTAGATGACTCAGTAATTCACAAATATTTGATATTTCCTGATTGCAATTGTAGACCTGAGGGATTCTGTAGAGAGCAATTAATTGGTAGTATTACAGATTTAGACCAATTTATAGAGTATTCTGAGACTTTTGAGAAAGATTCTAGTAAACTAATCACTTGAGAGAGGCGAGTGTTTGAGCGCTGGAGATAAAGTAATACATCATCTGCGTAAAGACTAATTTTATGCTCTATTTTCATGCCTTTTATACCTTTAATCATATTTGTTTGTCTGATTGTAGCAGCCAGAGGCTCAATGAAAATGGCAAAAAGTGAGGGGGGGGGGGGGGGGGGCATCCCTGCCTGGTGCCCCTCTGGAGAAAAAAGCTGGAAGATGTTGGATTATTTGTCCTGAAACAGGCTGTTGGGAAGCTGTATAATATTTTTAACCAATTTATAAAGGAATTGCCAAAACCAAATTTATGTAATAAAAATGTCCAGTTTACTCAACTACTCCACATTAATTAAGGATCTGGGACGATAGCTGGTGGGAAACAGGATCTTTGCCTGGCTTAAGCAGGAGACTAATGGTGGCAGAATTCATACTGGAAATTTGCCATTATCTAGAGTTTCCTGCAGCATTCTGTGGAACGTTGGAGCCTGAATGTCCCAGAACTCTTTATAGAAATCAGTAGGGAACCCGTCTGGACCTGGCGCTTTATTGTTTGGCATGCTTTGTAATGCTTCCTGAACTTCAGCTGTAGACAGCGGTGAGTCCAGGGTCGCTCTTTGACTCTCTGATCATTTAGGAAGAGTTATTTTATCCAGAAATGGCTTCATATCATTATCTGATGGATTTAACTGGGATGTTTATAAAGATTTATAGAAATCTGGGAAGGCATTGATCCTCCGGATCCTGTAATATTTAGGATCTGTAACTGCAAATATAGTCGTTCTTTCTTTGTTTATGTTTAGCTGATTAACTAAGAAACTTCCTGACTTATTCAAAGTCTTTTATTAAAAATGTAACTTGTTTTAATTATTATTTTAAAGTGGCTTTATTTCAGTTTTATTCCCATTTTATTTCAGTTTTATTTTAGCATTTTTCCAGTTTTATTTTAGTTTTATTCCAGTTTTATTCCAATTTTATTTCAGTTATATTTCTGCGTTATTCCAGTTTTTTCCTGTTTTATTCTAACTTTATTATGGCTTTCTTCCAGTTTTATATCAGCTTTATTTCCACGTTATTTAAGTTTTATTCCAGTTGGCATTCCAGTTTTTTTTCCCAGTTTTATTTTAGCGTTATTCCTGCTTTATCCCAGCTATATATATAAATACCCATCTATATAAAAACCCATGTTAATCCCCTGTTCAATAACCCTGTGTATAATCCTTCTAAATAAGAGACCACGGCTGTCATTCTATATGTGGAGGCACCATATATACTCTATATGCCGCATACACCTTTGCCTCCTTTTGGCAGCTTCTTCATTTTGACTATTGAGGCGATGAAATGAGGAAATTGAAGTCAATCAATCAATCAATCAATCAATCAATCAGCACCAGCAACCCAACCTGGCGTGATTGAATTAGACGAGCCCTTCCAGCCAGCATTGGGTTTCCTGCGGGGCGTTGTGGTAATGGAACGTCGTCAGGTTCTGTGGCTCTGGCTTAGCGGCTGCATCGTGTGGAAGAGGCTGATCAGGTGAGGAGTTTGGTTTGTCTGAAAGCAGTCAGAAAAAAGTCCCACCTAGAGACACATTTCAGAAAAACGACGCCTTCATGAATGTCAGCTTTTCAAATTGGTGTAAAGTCACTGAAAATGTTTTATTGTTTAATTAAAAGCGCATGATTTCAGTTCACCTGAACAATAATTAATGTGATTAATGGTGTTACAGACCCTGGTTGCCTGGACTGAAGTGTTAATGACAGTTAGTCAAACTCAACCAATGTATTTATTGCATTTTAAACAGGCCTCTAGGCTCATAGCCCCCCCCCCCCCCCCCCCCCCCCTGCAGGTCATTCCATTGGTAGAACACAGACGGTCTACAGACCATGAGAACCTTCACCTCCTGCTGCAATCAGGCCCTGAACCAGACCGACCACCATCCCAGCTAATTGGAGCTGTTGTATCGACTCTCCTCGCGTCTTTGGCTTTCTGTGTCTTTTAAACAAACCCAGTGGGAACTGGCAGCTCTGAGGCAGAAAGTCATTAGTTCAGGCTGTGTGTGTGTAATCCCAGCATCAGTATGCTGCTCAGGCTTCACAGCAGAGCCAGGAAAAGAGGGGGGGCCGGTCCAGCATCAAGTCCTTTTGATTACAGATGGTAGATGTGCCTTCATCGCCTCCTCGCTGCTTTTCACTCTGGGGAATGGAGGTGGACGTGAGAGGAATTAGTGACGGGGCTGGCTGTGTTTCCCTGGCGGGTCACGGCGGTCAGCGCGGCGCTCTGAAGCTGCTGATGGTTCATTCCATCGTGTGGGCTGAGAGCGGACGCTGCTTCGCGCTGAAACATCACAATTACAACAATTAAGACGGATTTCTGGAGGGATCGTTCGGCTCTAACAGAGTTTCACCAAATAATCATCAGAAATCACTTGTAGTTGTTATTTATTTAATGTTTAACTTCTTAGTTCAGATATGTTAGAAAATCCCTAAAATAGTAAATCTGTTTGATTTTTCTTTAAACATCTCAGATATTTCTAAAATAAGTTTTAAATTTTACAGCCTGAGTTTAAGTTTAAATCGTAGATGAACATCACTAATAATCTACCAGCTGATGATCCAGTAACAGATCAGAGCTCCGAGCCAGAGGATGAAGAGTTAGTCACAGTCAGAGAAACAGGACTACACTGGAAAACAGGCCAAGCTCCAACATCTAGAAACAAAGGTGTTGATGGCAGCAGCAGTTTTTTACTCACATTTTCCAATAAAATGAGAAATGACTTTTCTTCTTTGAATCAGTGTCTGGGAGGCGAGTTTATTTAAAGGGCCACAGAACCCAAGCTGTGAAACACGACTTTAAACCAACAAAGAATGGATGTTAGCAGCTGGTGGGATCACCCAGAGAGCTGGTTGATCGCCGCTGACAACAGAGGAAGTGATGTCACTCTGAGACATGGAAGGACAGGGACAGGAGGAGCTGAACGGATTCTAAACATTAGATTATGGATGAATGGGTCGCCTCTAGCTGCACAGATAGAAATGCTGTCTTCCTCTGCTAAATGTCCATCACAGCTGCTTTCAGCCATGAGTCACTGCTGCATTTATCTGCAGAATCTATAGGAGGACTCTCACTCAGCGCTCATATGGAGATCACAGGGTGAATGTCTGTCCTACAGGTCGTCTCCCAGCTGAGCTGCTTCTCTCCATCAGTCTATTTCTGTCCAGGAGTGGGCAGGATGGATGCTCCGCCTGGAGGAACCGGGAGCCTCCGCCTGCCTGCTCTTTGTCTTCTGCCTGTTCTGTTTGCAGCTCCTAATGAATTCATTGGAGATGACTTTCCTCAGGGGGGGGGGGGGTGGGGGGGGGGGGGGGTTAAAGGAGAAGGTTGATCTCATCAGAGGACCACAGGAAGCCATGCTGCTGTAGTGAACCTGTAATTCTGGGACTGTCAGCTGTTCTGCCTCTGATTTCAGATGAAAGTATGAATAGAGCTGAGATGACGGTCAGACTGATAATTCTGCAAACATCTGGAATAAATCAGAAATCATTCGACATGTTTCAGCTTTTGACCAAATCAGTGAAACTCCACTAAAGTTAAGATTTACTCTGGACAGAGAAGGTCACTAAGTGACCAATGATCAGCAGGATACAGCCATGACATCACAGGTCCTCCTGACTCCGTCCTCCAAACTCGTTCCTCATGACTTGGTCCTTCTGACCCTGGTCCTCCTGACTCAGTATTAGTGACTCGGTCCTCCTGACTCGGGTCCTCCTGACTCAGTCTTAGTGACTCCGTCCTCCAAACTCGTTCCTCATGACTTGGTCCTTCTGACCCTGGTCCTCCTGACTCAGTATTAGTGACTCGGTCCTTCTGACTTGGGTCCTCCTGACTCTGGTCCTTCTGACCCTGGTCCTCCTGACTCAGTCTTAGTGACTCTGGTCCTTCTGACCCTGGTCCTCCTGACTCAGTCTTAGTGACTCTGGTCCTCCAAACTCGTTCCTCATGACTTGGTCCTTCTGACCCTGGTCCTCCTGACTCAGTATTAGTGACTCGGTCCTCCTGACTCGGGTCCTCCTGACTCTGGTCCTTCTGACTTGGTCCTCCTGACTCAGTATTAGTGACTCGGTCCTTCTGACTTGGGTCCTCCTGACTCTGGTCCTTCTGACCCTGGTCCTCCTGACTCAGTCTTAGTGACTCTGGTCCTCCTGACTTGGGTCCTCCTGACTCTGGTCCTCATGACTTGGTCCTTCTGACCCTGGTCCTCCTGACTCAGTATTAGTGACTCGGTCCTCCTGACTCGGGTCCTCCTGACTTGGGTCCTCCTGACTCAGGTCCTCATGACTTGGTCCTTCTGACCCTGGTCCTCCTGACTCAGTATTAGTGACTCGGTCCTCCTGACTCGGGTCCTCCTGACTTGGGTCCTCCTGACTCGGGTCCTCCTGACCGTCCCTCTCAGATGGTTCACTGCTGTCTGATAGTCCAACTCTTTCAGTTTCACTTTCAGTTTCTCTTCCTTTGCATCAGAAGTCAGGCTTTAGCTCTAGACGAGTCTCATCTTTGAAGCTTTTCCATCGTGTCTTTGATCAGTTTGATACGAGTCGTGCAGATGATCTAGTCTTCTCTGATCTTCCAGGGAGTTTTTTCCTAGATTGTTGAATCCCTGCTCCCTCTGGCTGTGATTGGATTTACCTTTTAGACTTCCTGGTTGTACCTGGACCGTGTCAGAGAGGGACGGGTTGATTGGCAGCAGCATCCAGCAGATGTCCCCTCCAGGACAGAGGAGGTACCGGCTAAACAGAACTAGACCACATAGATCTACTATCAAAAGAAAAAACATAGAAGATGTTAATTTAACCTTATTAGGAAAGAAATCCCATTGAGATAAAGAACCTGTTTTTCCAGGGAGTCGTGGCCAAGAGGCAGCAAAGTCACATAAGAAACGCAGATACATGAAATTAAATGACAGGAACAAAAAAAACATGAAGTAAAACAGCAGATCATTGAGGCTGCTTCAAATTCTCTCACTTTCAACTTAAAAGCATTGAAAGAAAAAAACTCAGTCAACTTCCAGTTTCTCTGTAAAATCTTCCCCCCAGAAGGAGCAGCGCAGCTAAAGGCTTTCTGCCCCAGTTCTGTTCGGGCAAAAGCAGCAGAGAGCAGCAGCTGATGGTGGATCTCAGGCAGAAGAAGCCGTGCTTTACTGGGGAAGGAAGGTAGAAACGTTAGAGGGCAGTAATCCAGGAAGGGTTAGGGTTAGGGGACATTGCCTTCTGGTAGAGAGGGAGGGCCATCCCACCTGAGAGGACAGGTGACAGTGATGTCATGATCTACAGTCTGTGATGAACCTTAATGAAGCATGGGAAACAGTCCAACATTTGAAGACAGGAAGAAGAAGCATTCTTATAAAAAAGGTCCCCAGAATCTAAGACCGATTAAAACATGGCAGAGACGAGGCGCTTTTTACTCCAAAAGAAAAACATGTCTTATTACGAAAGAAGAAGCTCAGTTTAACTTCACAAGTTTATAATAAAAGGTTTGAAGGTGAGGGAGTCATCAAGTCCAATTCCAAGGTATTTCTATTCATGTTCCACCTCAGTGACATTCCCCTCCAGAGTGGACCCTACTGCAACCTTACTATTATTTGAAAACATTAACTTTGTTTTCTCAGGATTAAGAAATAATTTAAAATTAATAAATGAATTACTGTACAATAACAAAGGCTTTCTGTAGGGAATAAATAACAGTATCAGCTCTCCTGGAGTAACTGCCTGTCTCCTGGGAGACGCAGCAAACCTTCTGGTAATGGCAGGTATTGATGCGCCGTCCTGGAGGAGCTGGACTGCCTGTCAACCTCTGTAGGGTCCAGGTAGCGCCTCATGCTAACAGTAGTGACAGTGACCCGAGCTAAATGCTAAACTGGTGAAAAAGAGTCAGAAAAGATGAGGAGGGGAAAATGTCAGTGTCCTCCACCTGTAAAACCATTCCTGTTTGGATGGTCGTCTGGTTGTTGCCCCTCTAGTTCACCTGTTGTTCATTTCATTCACACCAAAGCAGCTGAAACTGATTAACCCCGCCAGCCCCCCCCGGCCCCCCACTCCCCCCCCCCCCCCCCCCCCCCCGCTACTGACCTGACCAATCAATATCACACAAGTTTAATTAACTTGATGCTTTACTCTCATTACAAAGTGTTCCTTTAATTGTTTTAGAGTAGTGCAGTAGCAGTAATAGTGCTGCTGGTTAATATTTAGAAAGGATTTCATTTGAATGGAGGAACTTTTTCAATTGATCCCAAACAAGCGATCCAGAATTTTAGATAAAACACATACATTTAAAATTGGCCTATAATTGGTAAGAACTGATGGATCGCCTCCTTTTAATAGAGGAAGGACACATGCAGATTTCCAAATAGATGAAATGTTCTTGTTTTCAATTGAAAGATTAAACAGAATGAACAGCAGCTCTGCTATGAAACCAGCAGCCAGGTTTAGGAAGTTAAGCTGCCCCCAAGCCGCCTTCATGACCGATACCCGCCCCCAATGCCGCCTTCATGACCGATACCCACCCACAACGCTGCCTTCATGAGCAATTCCTGCCCCCAACGTCGCCTTCATGAGCGATACCTGCCCCCAAAGCCGCCTTCATGAGCGATACCTGCCCCCAAAGCCGCCTTCATGACCGATACCTGCCTCCAACGCCGCCTTCATAAGCGAAACCTGCCCCCAACGCCGCCTTCATAAGCGAAACCTGCCCCCAACGCCGCCTTCATAAGCGAAACCTGCCCCCAAAGCCGCCTTCATGACCGATACCTGCCCCCAACGCCGCCTTCATGACCGATACCCGCCCCCAACACCGCCTTCATGAGCGATACCTGCCCTCAACGCCGCCTTAATGACCGATACCTGCCTCCAATGCCGCCTTCATGAGCGATACCTGCCTCCAATGCCGCCTTCATGAGCGATACCTGCCTCCAATGCCGCCTTCATGACCAATACCTGCCCCGAACGCCGCCTACATGACGATAACTGCCCCCAACGCCGCCTTGATGATCAGAACTGATACCAGCCCCCAACGCCGCCTTCATGATCAGAACCAATACCTTCCCCCAATGCCGCCTTCATGATCAGAACCGATACCTGCCCCCAACGCCGCCTTCATGATCAGAACCAATACCTGCCCCCAACGCCGCCTTCATGATCAGAACCAATACCTTCCCCCAACGCCGCCTTCATGATCAGAACCGATACCTGCCCCCAATGCCGCCTTCATGATCAGAACCGATACCTGCCCCCAACGCCGCCTTCATGATCAGAACCAATACCTGCCCCCAACGCCGCCTTCAGGATCAGAACCAATACCTTCCCCCAATGCCGCCTTCATGATCAGAACCGATACCTGCCCCCAACGCCGCCTTCATGATCAGAACCGATACCTTCCCCCAACGCCGCCTTGATGATCAGAACCAATACCTTCCCCCAACGCCGCCTTCATGATCAGAACCAATACCTTCCCCCAACGCCGCCTTCATGATCAGAACCAATACCTTCCCCCAACGCCGCCTTCATGATCAGAACCAATACCTTCCCCCAATGCCGCCTTCATGATCAGAACCGATACCTGCCCCCAACACCGCCTTCATGATCAGAACCGATACCTGCCCCCAACGCTGCCTTCATGATCAGAACCGATACCTGCCCCCAACACCGCCTTCATGATCAGAACCGATACCCGCCCCTAATGCTGCCTTCATGATCAGAACCGATACCTTCCCCCAATGCCGCCTTCATGATCAGAACCGATACCTGCCCCCAACGCCGCCTTCATGATCAGAACCAATACCTGCCCCCAACGCCGCCTTCATGATCAGAACCGATACCTGCCCCCAACGCCGCCTTCATGATCAGAACCAATACCTTCCCCCAATGCCGCCTTCATGATCAGAACCGATACCTGCCCCCAACGCCGCCTTCATGATCAGAACCAATACCTGCCCCCAACGCCGCCTTCATGATCAGAACCGATACCTGCCCCCAACGCCGCCTTCATGATCAGAACCAATACCTTCCCCCAACGCCGCCTTGATGATCAGAACCAATACCTTCCCCCAACGCCGCCTTCATGATCAGAACCAATACCTTCCCCCAACGCCGCCTTCATGATCAGAACCAATACCTTCCCCCAATGCCGCCTTCATGATCAGAACCGATACCTGCCCCCAACACCGCCTTCATGATCAGAACCAATACCTGCCCCCAACACCGCCTTCATGATCAGAACCGATACCTGCCCCCAACGCTGCCTTCATGATCAGAACCGATACCTGCCCCCAACACCGCCTTCATGATCAGAACCGATACCCGCCCCTAATGCTGCCTTCATGATCAGAACCGATACCTTCCCCCAATGCCGCCTTCATGATCAGAACCGATACCTGCCCCCAACGCTGCCTTCATGATCAGAACCGGTACCTGCCCCCAACGCCGCCTTCATGATCAGAACCAATACCTGCCCCCAACGCCGCCTTCATGATCAGAACCAATACCTGCCCCCAACGCTGCCTTCATGATCAGAACCGATACCTGCCCCCAACGCCGCCTTCATGATCAGAACCAATACCTGCCCCAAACGTCGCCTTCATGATCAGAACCGATACCTGCCCCCAACGCCGCCTTCATGATCAGAACCAATACCTGCCCCCAACACCGCCTTCATGATCAGAACCAATACCTGCCCCCAACACCGCCTTCATGATCAGAACCAATACCTGCCCCCAACACCGCCTTCATGATCAGAACCAATACCTGCCCCCAACACCGCCTTCATGATCTGAACCAATACCTTCCCCCAATGCCGCCTTCATGATCAGAACCGATACCTGCCCCCAATGCCGCCTTCATGATCAGAACCGATACCTGCCCCCAACGTCGCCTTCATGATCAGAACCGATACCTGCCCCCAACGTCGCCTTCATGATCAGAACCGATACCTGCCCCCAATGCCGCCTTCATGATCAGAACCGATACCTGCCCCCAACGTCGCCTTCATGATCAGAACCGATACCTGCCCCCAACGTCGCCTTCATGATCAGAACCGATACCTGCCCCTAATGCTGCCTTCATGATCAGAACCAATACCTTCCCCCAACGCCGCCTTCATGATCAGAACCAATACCTTCCCCCAATGCCGCCTTCATGATCAGAACCGATACCTGCCCCCAACGCTGCCTTCATGATCAGAACCGATACCTGCCCCCAACGCCGCCTTCATGATCAGAACCAATACCTGCCCCCAACACCGCCTTCATGATCAGAACCAATACCTTCCCCCAACGCCGCCTTCATGATCTGAACCAATACCTTCCCCCAATGCCGCCTTCATGATCAGAACCGATACCTGCCCCCAACGCTGCCTTCATGATCAGAACCGATACCTGCCCCCAATGCCGCCTTCATGATCAGAACCGATACCTGCCCCCAACGTCGCCTTCATGATCAGAACCGATAACTGCCCCTAATGCTGCCTTCATGATCAGAACCGATACCTGCCCCCAACGTCGCCTTCATGATCAGAACCGATACCTGCCCCAACGTCGCCTTCATGATCAGAACCGATACCTGCCCCCAACATCGCCTTCATGATCAGAACCGATACCTGCCCCCAACGTTGCCTTCATGATCAGAACCGATACCCGCCCCCAACGCCGCCTTCATGATCAGAACCAATACCTGCCCCAAACGTCGCCTTCATGATCAGAACCGATACCTGCCCCCAACGTCGCCTTCATGATCAGAACCGATACCTGCCCCCAACGTCGCCTTCATGATCAGAACCGATACCTGCCCCCAACGTCGCCTTCATGATCAGAACCGATACCCGCCCCCAACGCCGCCTTCATGATCAGAACCGATACCCGCCCCTAATGCTGCCTTCATGATCAGAACCGATACCCGCCCCCAACGCCGCCTCCATGATCAGAACCGATACCCGCCCCCAACGTCGCCTTCATGATCAGAACCGATACCTGCCCCCAACACTGCCATCATGATCAGAACCGATACCTGCCCCCAACACCGCCTTCATGATCAGAACCAATACCTTCCCCCAATGCCGCCTTCATGATCAGAACCGATACCTGCCCCCAACGCTGCCTTCATGATCAGAACCGATACCTGCCCCCAATGCCGCCTTCATGATCAGAACCGATACCTGCCCCCAACGTCGCCTTCATGATCAGAACCGATACCTGCCCCTAATGCTGCCTTCATGATCAGAACCAATACCTTCCCCCAACGCCGCCTTCATGATCAGAACCAATACCTTCCCCCAATGCCGCCTTCATGATCAGAACCGATACCTGCCCCCAACGCTGCCTTCATGATCAGAACCGATACCTGCCCCCAACGCCGCCTTCATGATCAGAACCAATACCTGCCCCCAACACCGCCTTCATGATCAGAACCAATACCTTCCCCCAACGCCGCCTTCATGATCTGAACCAATACCTTCCCCCAATGCCGCCTTCATGATCAGAACCGATACCTGCCCCCAACGCTGCCTTCATGATCAGAACCGATACCTGCCCCCAATGCCGCCTTCATGATCAGAACCGATACCTGCCCCCAACGTCGCCTTCATGATCAGAACCGATACCTGCCCCTAATGCTGCCTTCATGATCAGAACCGATACCTGCCCCCAACGTCGCCTTCATGATCAGAACCGATACCTGCCCCAACGTCGCCTTCATGATCAGAACCGATACCTGCCCCCAACATCGCCTTCATGATCAGAACCGATACCTGCCCCCAACGTTGCCTTCATGATCAGAACCGATACCCGCCCCCAACGCCGCCTTCATGATCAGAACCAATAACTGCCCCAAACGTCGCCTTCATGATCAGAACCGATACCTGCCCCCAACGTCGCCTTCATGATCAGAACCGATACCTGCCCCCAACGTCGCCTTCATGATCAGAACCGATACCTGCCCCCAACGTCGCCTTCATGATCAGAACCGATACCCGCCCCCAACGCCGCCTTCATGATCAGAACCGATACCCGCCCCTAATGCTGCCTTCATGATCAGAACCGATACCCGCCCCCAACGCCGCCTCCATGATCAGAACCGATACCCGCCCCCAACGTCGCCTTCATGATCAGAACCGATACCTGCCCCCAACACTGCCATCATGATCAGAACCGATACCTGCCCCCAACACCGCCTTCATGATCAGAACCGATACCTGCCCCCAACGCCGCCTTCATGATCAGAACCGATACCCGCCCCTAATGCTGCCTTCATGATCAGAACCGATACCCGCCCCTAATGCTGCCTTCATGATCAGAACCGATACCCGCCCCCAACACCGCCTTCATGATCAGAACCGATACCCGCCCCCAACGCCGCCTTCATGATCAGAACCGATACCTGCCCCCAACACCGCCTTCATGATCAGAACCGATACCTGCCCCCAACACCGCCTTCATGATCAGAACCGATACCTGCCCCCAACACCGCCTTCATGATCAGAACCGATACCAGCCCCCAACACTGCCTTCATGATCAGAACCGATACCTGCCCCCAACACCGCCTTCATGATCAGAACCGATACCTGCCCCCAACACTGCCTTCATGATCAGAACCGATACCTGCCCCCAACACCGCCTTCATGATCAGAACCGATACCTGCCCCCAACACCGCCTTCATGATCAGAACCGATACCAGCCCCCAACACTGCCTTCATGATCAGAACCGATACCTGCCCCCAACACCGCCTTCATGATCAGAACCGATACCTGCCCCCAACACCGCCTTCATGATCAGAACCGATACCAGCCCCCAACACTGCCTTCATGATCAGAACCGATACCTGCCCCCAACAACGCCTTCATGATCAGAACCGATACCTGCCCCCAACACCGCCCTTCATGATCAGAACCGATCCCTGCCCCTAATGCTGCCTTCATGATCAGAACCGATACCTGCCCCCAACGCCGCCTTCATGATCAGAACCGATACCCGCCCCCAACGCCGCCTTCATGATCAGAACCGATACCCGCCCCTAATGCTGCCTTCATGATCAGAACCGATACCGCCCCTAATGCTGCCTTCATGATCAGAACCGATACCTGCCCCCAACACCGCCTTCATGATCAGAACCGATACCTGCCCCCAACACCGCCTTCATGATCAGAACCGATACCCGCCCCCTAATGCTGCCTTCATGATCAGAACCGATACCCGCCCCATAATGCTGCCTTCATGATCAGAACCGATACCCGCCCCCAACGCCGCCTTCATGATCAGAACCGATACCTGCCCCCAACACCGCCTTCATGATCAGAACCGATACCTGCCCCCAACGTTGCCTTCATGATCAGAACCGATACCTGCCCCCAACGCCGCCTTCATGATCAGAACCGATACCCGCCCCCAACGCCGCCTTCATGATCAGAACCGATACCCGCCCCCAACGCCGCCTTCATGATCAGAACCGATACCTGCCCCCAACGTCGCCTTCATGATCAGAACCGATACCTGCCCCTAATGCTGCCTTCATGATCAGAACCGATACCTGCCCCCAACGTCGCCTTCATGATCAGAACCGATACCTGCCCCAACGTCGCCTTCATGATCAGAACCGATACCTGCCCCCAACATCGCCTTCATGATCAGAACCGATACCTGCCCCCAACGTTGCCTTCATGATCAGAACCGATACCCGCCCCCAACGCCGCCTTCATGATCAGAACCAATACCTGCCCCAAACGTCGCCTTCATGATCAGAACCGATACCTGCCCCCAACGTCGCCTTCATGATCAGAACCGATACCTGCCCCCAACGTCGCCTTCATGATCAGAACCGATACCTGCCCCCAACGTCGCCTTCATGATCAGAACCGATACCCGCCCCCAACGCCGCCTTCATGATCAGAACCGATACCCGCCCCTAATGCTGCCTTCATGATCAGAACCGATACCCGCCCCCAACGCCGCCTCCATGATCAGAACCGATACCCGCCCCCAACGTCGCCTTCATGATCAGAACCGATACCTGCCCCCAACACTGCCATCATGATCAGAACCGATACCTGCCCCCAACACCGCCTTCATGATCAGAACCGATACCTGCCCCCAACGCCGCCTTCATGATCAGAACCGATACCCCGCCCCCTAATGCTGCCTTCATGATCAGAACCGATACCCCGCCCCTAATGCTGCCTTCATGATCAGAACCGATACCCGCCCCCAACACCGCCTTCATGATCAGAACCGATACCCGCCCCCAACGCCGCCTTCATGATCAGAACCGATACCTGCCCCCAACACCGCCTTCATGATCAGAACCGATACCTGCCCCCAACACCGCCTTCATGATCAGAACCGATACCTGCCCCCAACACCGCCTTCATGATCAGAACTGATACCAGCCCCCAACACTGCCTTCATGATCAGAACCGATACCTGCCCCCAACACCGCCTTCATGATCAGAACCGATACCTGCCCCCAACACTGCCTTCATGATCAGAACCGATACCTGCCCCCAACACCGCCTTCATGATCAGAACCGATACCTGCCCCCAACACCGCCTTCATGATCAGAACCGATACCAGCCCCCAACACTGCCTTCATGATCAGAACCGATACCTGCCCCCAACACCGCCTTCATGATCAGAACCGATACCTGCCCCCAACACCGCCTTCATGATCAGAACCGATACCAGCCCCCAACACTGCCTTCATGATCAGAACCGATACCTGCCCCCAACAACGCCTTCATGATCAGAACCGATACCTGCCCCCAACACCGCCTTCATGATCAGAACCGATCCCTGCCCCTAATGCTGCCTTCATGATCAGAACCGATACCTGCCCCCAACGCCGCCTTCATGATCAGAACCGATACCCGCCCCCAACGCCGCCTTCATGATCAGAACCGATACCCGCCCCTAATGCTGCCTTCATGATCAGAACCGATACCCGCCCCTAATGCTGCCTTCATGATCAGAACCGATACCTGCCCCCAACACCGCCTTCATGATCAGAACCGATACCAGCCCCCAACACCGCCTTCATGATCAGAACCGATACCTGCCCCCAACACCGCCTTCATGATCAGAACCGATACCCGCCCCTAATGCTGCCTTCATGATCAGAACCGATACCCGCCCCTAATGCTGCCTTCATGATCAGAACCGATACCCGCCCCCAACGCCGCCTTCATGATCAGAACCGATACCTGCCCCCAACACCGCCTTCATGATCAGAACCGATACCTGCCCCCAACACTGCCTTCATGATCAGAACCGATACCTGCCCCCAACGCCGCCTTCATGATCAGAACCGATACCCGCCCCCAACGCCGCCTTCATGATCAGAACCGATACCCGCCCCCAACGCCGCCTTCATGATCAGAACCGATACCTGCCCCCAACACCGCCTTCATGATCAGAACCGATACCTGCCCCCAACACCGCCTTCATGATCAGAACCGATACCTGCCCCCAACACCGCCTTCATGATCAGAACCGATACCCGCCCCCAACGCCGCCTTCATGATCAGAACCGATACCTGCCCCTAATGCTGCCTTCATGCTTAATAACCAGCAGGGAGAAAGGATGTTTCAGGTTGAATCACATCCAGCAGCAAACAGGAGAACTGCAGAGAGGGAGGAGAGACAATGGAGGGAGGGAGGGAGGGAGGGAGGGAGGGAGGGAGGGAGGGAGGGAGGGAGGGAGGGAGGGAGGGAGGGAGGGAGGGAGGGAGGGAGGGAGGGAGGGAGGGAGGGAGGGAGGGGGCAGCAGGATGGAGAGGAGGAGGCTGTGGTTGTCGAGGCTGTTACCACGGGGATCATTGCTATGACCGCCGCCACGACAACCACTAACAGGACCTGAGAGGAGGAGGAGCACAGGTTGTCAGTTTGGTGCCAGAGGCCCACGAGCAAGGCAGCCATGAGGAGCAGTTAACAGCCGGAGACAATGAGGAGAAAAGCAGAAGCTGTGAGAGATTTGAGTCTGAAACGTCAGCTGAGAGGAAGAGAGAGAACGAAAAGAGGAAGAAAAAAGGAGAAGTGATCGAGTCTGAGGAGGACGATTCTGCAGTTTTCCTGCTAGATTCAGATCTTCATGTTCCAGAGCGGGTAAGTCTGCTGGGTTCCTCCTGCTCCAGAGAGGGTCAGTCTGATGGGTTCCCCCTGCTCCAGAGAGGGTCAGTCTGTTGGGTTCCTCCTGGGCGCTGAAACTGCTTCTAGTTTGATGAGATGAGGAGTTAGATGATGATAATCCAGGAGGAGCTCTGCTGATTTTATCGCCTCCTCTCACTGAAATCCTCTGCTTTACTTTCTTTATTGTTCTGTAGAGATTTGCTCTCAGAAGCATCCAGTAGAAGAAAGCCAGGAAATCCCCTGAAGTTCCAGTTAGGCTCCAACTAGCAGATCTTTATTGGTTAGAAGTCAGACTTTCTGAAATGAGTCCTTTTCTGTGGCTCTGAATGCTTCCTGTCTGAGCTGACGCCATTAGTTGATTAAAACTGGAAGGTAAACTGGTAAAGTTTACCCGGTAAAGATGATTGGAGTAAAAAGAAACCATGTTATGAGGACAAAGTTTAATGGATACAGTTTTATGGCTGAGAGAGGACCTTCGGGTATTTTCAGCCTAGTTTGAACTGGTGGAGCCGTTTCTGTGAGGTTCTGACTGGCCGCCGCTGCCGCCGCCGCCGCCGCCACAGCACAGCTGAAGCCAAAAAGACTTTATAGATATGCCACATAAAGCCCCTGATTGGGTCATCCCTCTCCCTGTCTGCTTGCTCATCCTCTCCCTGTGGTTATATTCAATAACGGCTTGCCGTATCGAGTTCATTTCTCTGTTTATTATCGTTTTCTTGGGTTTTTATTCTTTTTTTCGTCTTTATTCCAGTGTTCGGTTCTCCTGAAGTAAAACCTTCTTTTTCTACTTAAAGCAAATATTTCCTAACCTTATTTCTGCTCCTCCAGGTTTATTATCCTCAGCGTTGAAGCTCTCGTGTTAGACTTCCTGTTCTCTGCTTCCCGTCTTCTTCTCATTGTTTTGCCCATTAAGTTCATCTCATGTTCTAGCCTTCGCTGTGCTCCTGCTGTTTCCATGTCGTCTCTGTGGGATGTCTCCGGTTCGTGGTAGCACATTCGGCTCAGATCCTTAGACCTCCTTCTTCAGGGACCTTAAAGGTGGTGCCATACCAGATATTGGTTATTAGCTATCAAGTCCAGGTTCTCCTCGGAGGAGGACCTGCTTTAAACACGTCCTTAGGACCCTTCATCACTGGGTGCTGCAGGAGGAGGCCCATCTCAGCTGCTTGTGTCCATGAACTCCATCCGATACTCATGACCAGAACTGAAGACTGTTCTTCACCGTGACTGGGCGGCGCTGCAGACACATTCCTGTCCTCCTCCATACTGTTTCTAGTGACAGAAGGATCCACAGCTGCTACAGGATGAGGATGTTGGTGGTTCTGCTGCAGGGATGAGACCTTCCCTGAGAGACGGATCTAAACGCTTCATGTTTGTCCTGAATTAGAAGAAGCACTGAGAAGAGTTTCCTGTTTCCATCTCAACAAGTCTCTGAGTGAACAGACTCACAGACAAGCTTCAACTGAAGGAGGATAAATCTTTCAGAAGGCTTCATTGGAGCTTTAGGTTTAATTAAAAGCTGCCAGTCGACATGAATGACCTCCTCATGGTTCAGCCTGACATCATCACCTCTGACCCGAACTCTTTGGTTCTCCTCTAAAAACATATTTGCATGTTTTGACAAAAAATATCAATTTTCTTTATCATCATCATCATCATCATCATCATCATCATCATCAGTCTTCCATCTGCAGCTTGTTCACTTCTTCCTCAGTCTTTAAATTCTAACAAAAATTTAAACCTGAGAGGAATTTAAGCTTAAATAAACCAACTTTTAAGCATCACCCTGAACGCCTCACAGTGCTGTTCAACCTTGGCATGTCTTTTGATTTTTTTTAAATCAATCAAGATTTAGTTGGTTGATAAAATCTTGGTTTATTTAGCATTTAGTTCCTTTCAGAGCAAAACCCCATATTTTCTGCAATGTAATGGTGGGCCACTAGGGGTGCTATTACCCGTGAATCACTGCTTTAGAAGACCAACTGGGCGTCTGTAGTTTAGAAACCTTCCCAGGTGGACGTCATCTTTGGCTAACTAGCGGTTAGTGAGAGGTTAATCATCCCGCTGGCAGACACCCTGCTGGTACCTGGTGGAAACCCAGACCAGTAACTGGAACTTAAATCTCTGAACTTCATTTAAAATGTCCTCCAGAACTGGGTGCAGCAGGCAGCCTTCTTCACTAAACATCTAACACCCACCCAGAGTGTCAGAGCTGGGACCACTTGGACCCCTGGTGAGGATGAGCCACTGTAGACGAGGCCGCCTGTGGAGCTGGTTGACAGTTGCCTTTTGTATCTATGCTTCTTTTTCTATGTCTGCTTCTGTCTCCTTGAACCCCAGTGGGCCTCAGCAGATGGCCGCTCACACTGAGCCTGGTTCTGCTGGAGGTTTCTTCCTGTTCAAAGGGAGTTTTTCCTCTCCACTGTCGCTACAAGCATGCTTAGTGTGAGGGATTGCTGAAGAGTCAATGAGTCGATGCAATCAGCTGGTTTTACTTAGATAGGAAACAGGAATTGTTTCTTTTTTTAGGTTGTGATAAAGTCTGTTGATGGGATGGGGGGGCCCCGTCCTGCAGAGCTGATGGGCGGAGCCATGTAAACTACCCCCCCCCCCCCCCCCCCCACCCACTGTTCAAGGAAGAGACCCTGTAGCTCGGCGCTGATGTGTTTACACACCGGTTACCATGGAAACCACCACAGTGACCTTTCAACTCTCTTTCCCTTCATCTGATGAATATGAATGAAGGAGTGTTTGGGCCACATTAGGCTCCGCCTTTATTGACACTCTGAGTCCATTTGGCAGCCGGCCACTTAGACCCGCCCCCCCCCCCCCCCCCCGCTCAGAGGTTTGGGACCGTTGCAGATCACCGGAGCGTGAACATGCTTCTATTCCAGACTAGATGAGGCCAGATGGACCCAGACGGTCTGAAGGTGGAGGAAGTTCTGGCTCCAAACCCAGGATCCAGCAGTCCAAAGTAGAGATGTTCTCCTACCTCCGGATGGGAGGTTCTCCATTGGTTCATTCTATACTGATCCACATCTCACAGCTTTGGAGAAAAACAATCAATTTTAGGGCTAAAATGATGGATGAATGTTTTCCGGGTGAATGTGGATCAAAGATGTGGGCTGACTGGGACTGGGGGCCGGTTCTGATGGGGTCAGAACTGCTGCGGTCCATCCATCTGGGTCCGGTCCCACTCCTCATACAGTTATTCACGTCAAATGGAAACTTTCTACGCTGTTCCTCTTGTTGCATGTAATCTTATATGATTTGCTCCTGATTGTTTCATTTTCTCCACATGTAGATGTCAGCTTGAGCAGCATTTCTACCAAAAAGAGAGCGAGAGCTCAGGATGCGTTTAGGGTCTGATCGTATAATAAGTCTAAGGAAATCTGAATTATTTCATTTGTTCTTTGAGTTGATGGATTAAAACAGGCTGCAGCTCCTTCTAACCTTTGAACCCTGCTCCGTCCTCATCAGTCAGACCCACTGTTGTCACTCAGGGTGGGTGGGTGGGTCTTCAGGTTCTGATCCGGCAGCAGACCTGCTTTATGATCCTCTCACTGCTGTAGTTTTCTCTGAACTCCTGCAGCTTTTTATGCCATTTTTACCAACTTTCCATGAATATGCTTGGAAGCGGCGCTCAGTTGGAAGCGGCGCTCAGTTGGAAGCGGCGCTCAGTGAGCAGACGACCGGATCAGAACCAGAAGCGTCTGATTCATCACTGATAAACTCTCTGAAGGTCTGAGATCAGCAGCACAGCTTTAAATGTTCTGGTTGGGTTCCTCATCATGGGTCCCTCTCTAGAGGAGGTCATCTGAATCCGGCTGCTTTTCCTGGAAACGGGTCGACCTCCCATCAGTCGGACTAATCCTGCCGGCTGGCTGTTTTTAGGTCAGTTTCATAATGATGGGATGATATAACCTGGATGTGGCAGATTAGGGGGCGGTACAAGGCCAGTCAGTGCTGGATGGGTGGGACTTCTGCAGAATGTCAGCAGCTGCTGGTGGCTGGATGAAGATGGAAGGTCCATGACTCTGGTTCTAACGCTGCTCTAAAAGCTGCTCTTGTTTCTAGCGCCCTCTGAAGTCCACTTCCTGACCTGCACTCTATAAAGAAATGAGCAGGTTGTTCCTCCGGCTGCTCTGGGTGATGGAGTTTTAATTGATGTTGCTATGGTGATATGATGTTGTGATACTTTAAGATGTTTTTGGTAAATATCTTATTTATTCAGATATAATTCGTACTTTCATATATTGTCTATGAAAACGCGCCGTACTAGCTGTGTGTTAGAACAATAAATGAAAGAGTGATTCGAGCTCTATTCATGGTCAGACAGTTTATTCTGCACATGGAATAAATTCACCACAACTTCTGTTTTGTCTGCATTCAGAAGCAGAAAGTTAAGAGTCGTCCAGAAAAGTTAAAATATTTTAAAAATTAATCCTCTGGACTTTGTTTCCAAGTTTGAAGACGTTTCTCTTCCATCCAGGAAGATTTTTCAGTTCAAAATGTCAGAAAAAAACAACAACAACAAAAAAATAGTAGTCTTCACTACAAATAGAAAATACAACCACAATGTATACGCATATATGGACACATATTCCTACCACACATAAAAGAAAAACCTTATTCATTCCATGTACTTAACTTCTGTAGGTCTTCAGATTTCGATGCATTACTCTTAGGGATTCTCAGGAAGCGTCTTGAGTTTTTCTAAATATTTTATTAATGGATTCCAAACGCCATAAAACCGATCACAGAATCCTCTTAGCATATATATAATCTTTTCTAATTTGAAGTACAACATTAGATCAAACATCCATTCAGATCATCTTTGAACCTTTTATCCATATTCTTAAATCTTTTTGCCAGTCTAGCTTTAGAATAATGCATCCGGTGTGAGACTTTAAACTGGATTAAGGCTAAACGTGCGCAGGATGTAGTCCCTCTATGCACAGCCTCTTCCCATTTACTATCTGGCTCTTCCACTTCATTATCCCACTAAACTTTCACCTTAACATAAATATTCTGCCCTTGTGAGGTGATAATGGAGTGAATTCTAGAATGAGGCCCTTTAGATCAGTGCAGAGAGCAAACATATCATCCAGAACTGCAGCTCTGGTTCATTTGGAAAGTTTAGAGTGTTTGTTCCAAAAACGAAATAAAGCGGCAAATCTGTAAATACCTCCAGTAGTTTGAATTGGTAGGTTTAAGTTTTACACACAGATCATTGAATATTGCACAAAAAAAAACCTTCCTGATACAAATCTTTAAACCTGACAAGGCCTCGTCTTTTCCATCCTAAAAAGACTGCGTCTATGTTAGCTGGAATACCGCCTGTCTTCTTTGTCCAAGATGTGAACATTCTGGTCCTCCAGAGAATGTCCTCCGTCCATCAGGTGTAGATGTAGCGCAGAGTCTTGTCCAGAGGAGGGCGCTCTTCTGTGTTGGGCCATGCGTCTGTGGAGAGGTTGTTTGGTTTCTCCAATATTAAGATCAGATCATTCCTCCCTGCATTGACCTGCAGACACCACTCTGGGGGGGGAGGGGGGGGGTCTTTAGGAGGAACTAGTCTCTGTTTCAGGGTCTGTTTGGTTTGAAAGGTTCTGGGATTTATTTGGAGAAAATCCTCTTGAGACTCCAGCAACATCTGGGATGGAGATATTTTTATGTGTTTTCTTGTTCAAAGGGGCTAAATTTTAGATTTCAGATTTTCCTCATTAGAAGATTTAAGCAGCCAACACTAAAAACTAATTTTCGGTCTAATGAGAAAATCAGTAAAGCCAACCCCTGCAGCTTGGTTCCCATGGAGATCATCACAATAAACAGCTACTTCCTGTGATGTTGGCAGTAATGTGAACATCTATTAATCTGTGATGTTTGTACTTGCAGCCTGTAACTGTAGCTGTGTGACTGAACCTTGTTCTGCCTGCGGGGTTTCTGACCCCCAGGTGACTAATAGACGCAGCGCACAGATCCTACAGGACAGTGAGAGAGCTCACTCCCTCCTGTTCTCTGCTGCTACTGGGAACCATAGCCGGCCGGCCGGCCTCCATATCTGGACCTTTGGTTCTGGACGGGTTCAGTCCAAAGATACAATAGATTCGTTTTTCTTGATCTGCTGTAAAGATCTGAAAAGTCTTAGTGATTCCTGAGCTGTGCTCTGTGGAAAACAGCGCCACCTTCAGGCCCATCCCTGCGCCACTCTGTTAATGAGAACCATCTGGAAGATGCTCAGATGTTCTTCTCTGTGTGTGTCCCTTTAGGTTGGAGAAGCCACTTATCTCTTCACCCTTTGAGTTCAACCCGACCTGCTGGCGGCGGCCATGTTGGCCAGACTCCTCCTCTTCCTGCTCCTCTCAGTGATGCTGGGTGAGGCTCAGTTTCCCTCTGGCCAACGGCTGAAGCCGCGCATCCAGAGGGACAGACGCAACATCCGTCCCAACATCATCCTGATCCTGACAGACGACCAGGACGTGGAGCTCGGTACGCCGCCATGGAGGCTGTTTGGCTCTAGAATGTGGAAGCAGAAGCTCAGGATGTTTATGTTCCTCTGCAGATGTTTTCCACTGTGAAGCTAGTGAGATTCTCCCATCTGTGTTCAGGATCCATGCAGGCCATGAACAAAACCCGCCGCATCATGGAGGAGGGCGGGACCTTCTTCTCCAACGCCTTCGTGACCACGCCCATGTGCTGTCCGTCCCGTTCCAGCATGCTCACTGGGAAGTAAGTCAGAGGGTGGTCTTCCCAAACACAGCAGCTTTAACCGGATCTCAGATCGGTTCTGTTCAGCCGGTCCTCTTCTGTTCCTCAATGCTCCTCGCTTTTCTGTTCCTCACTTACGATCTATTCTGTTCCTCATCTACGATCTATTCTGTTCCTCATCTACGATCTATTCTGTTCCTCACCTACGATCTATTCTGTTCCTCACCTACGATCTATCCTGTTCCTCATCTACGATCTATTCTGTTCCTCATCTACGATCTATTCTGTTCCTCACCTACGATCTATTCTGTTCCTCACCTACGATCTATTCTGTTCCTCATCTACGATCTATTTTGTTCCTCACCTACGATCTATTCTGTTCCTCACCTACGATCTATTCTGTTCCTCATCTACAATCTATTCTGTTCCTCACCTACGATCTATTCTGTTCCTCACCTACGATCTATTCTGTTCCTCATCTACGATCTATTCTGTTCCTCACCTACGATCTATTCTGTTCCTCACCTACGATCTATTCTGTTCCTCACCTACGATCTATTCTGTTCCTCATCTACGATCTATTCTGTTCCTCACCTACGATCTATTCTGTTCCTCACCTACGATCTATTCTGTTCCTCACCTACGATCTATTCTGTTCCTCATCTACGATCTATTCTGTTCCTCACCTACGATCTATTCTGTTCCTCATCTACGATCTATTCTGTTCCTCATCTACGATCTATTCTGTTCCTCATCTACGATCTATTCTGTTCCTCACTGATAATCTATTCTGTTCCTCACCTACGATCTATTCTGTTCCTCATCTACGATCTATTCTGTTCCTCACTGATAATCTATTCTGTTCCTCACCTACGATCTATTCTGTTCCTCATCTACAATCTATTATGTTCCTCACCTACGATCTATTCTGTTCCTCATCTACGATCTATTCTGTTCCTCATCTACGATCTATTCTGTTCCTCATCTACGATCTATTCTGTTCCTCACTGATAATCTATTCTGTTCCTCACCTACGATCTATTCTGTTCCTCATCTACGATCTATTCTGTTCCTCACTGATAATCTATTCTGTTCCTCATCTACGATCTATTCTGTTCCTCACTGATAATCTATTCTGTTCCTCATCTACGATCTATTCTGTTCCTCACTGATAATCTATTCTGTTCCTCATCTACGATCTATTCTGTTCCTCACTGATAATCTATTCTGTTCCTCATCTACGATCTATTCTGTTCCTCATCTACGATCTATTCTGTTCCTCACTGATAATCTATTCTGTTCCTCATCTACGATCTATCCTGTTCCTCACCTACGATCTATTCTGTTCCTCACTGATGATCTATTCTGTTCCTCACCTACGATCTATTCTGTTCCTCATCTACGATCTATTCTGTTCCTCATCTACGATCTATTCTGTTCCTCATCTACGATCTATTCTGTTCCTCACTGATGATCTATTCTGTTCCTCACCTACGATCTATTCTGTTCCTCATCTACGATCTATCCTGTTCCTCATCTACGATCTATTCTGTTCCTCACTGATAATCTATTCTGTTCCTCACCTACGATCTATTCTGTTCCTCATCTACGATCTATTCTGTTCCTCACTGATAATCTATTCTGTTCCTCACCTACGATCTATTCTGTTCCTCATCTACAATCTATTCTGTTCCTCACCTACGATCTATTCTGTTCCTCATCTACGATCTATTCTGTTCCTCATCTACGATCTATTCTGTTCCTCATCTACGATCTATTCTGTTCCTCACTGATAATCTATTCTGTTCCTCACCTACGATCTATTCTGTTCCTCACTGATAATCTATTCTGTTCCTCATCTACGATCTATTCTGTTCCTCACTGATAATCTATTCTGTTCCTCACCTACGATCTATTCTGTTCCTCATCTACAATCTATTCTGTTCCTCACCTACGATCTATTCTGTTCCTCATCTACGATCTATTCTGTTCCTCATCTACGATCTATTCTGTTCCTCATCTACGATCTATTCTGTTCCTCACTGATGATCTATTCTGTTCCTCACCTACGATCTATTCTGTTCCTCATCTACGATCTATCCTGTTCCTCACCTACGATCTATTCTGTTCCTCACTGATGATCTATTCTGTTCCTCATCTACGATCTATTCTGTTCCTCACTGATAATCTATTCTGTTCCTCACCTACGATCTATTCTGTTCCTCATCTACAATCTATTCTGTTCCTCACCTACGATCTATTCTGTTCCTCATCTACGATCTATTCTGTTCCTCATCTACGATCTATTCTGTTCCTCATCTACGATCTATTCTGTTCCTCACTGATAATCTATTCTGTTCCTCACCTACGATCTATTCTGTTCCTCATCTACAATCTATTCTGTTCCTCACCTACGATCTATTCTGTTCCTCATCTACGATCTATTCTGTTCCTCATCTACGATCTATTCTGTTCCTCATCTACGATCTATTCTGTTCCTCACTGATGATCTATTCTGTTCCTCACCTACGATCTATTCTGTTCCTCATCTACGATCTATCCTGTTCCTCATCTACGATCTATTCTGTTCCTCATCTACGATCTATTCTGTTCCTCATCTACGATCTATTCTGTTCCTCACTGATGATCTATTCTGTTCCTCACTGATGATCTATTCTGTTCCTCACCTACGATCTATTCTGCTCCTCACCTACGATCTATTCTGTTCCTCACCTACGATCTATTCTGTTCCTCACCTACGATCTATTCTGTTCCTCACCTACGATCTATTCTGTTCCTCACCTACGATCTATTCTGCTCCTCACCTACGATCTATTCTGTTCCTCACCTACGATCTATTCTGTTCCTCACCTACGATCTATTCTGTTCCTCACCTACGATCTATTCTGCTCCTCACCTACGATCTATTCTGCTCCTCACCTACGATCTATTCTGTTCCTCACCTACGATCTATTCTGTTCCTCACTGATGATCTATTCTGTTCCTCACCTACTATCTATTCTGTTCCTCACCTACGATCTATTCTGCTCCTCACCTACGATCTATTCTGTTCCTCATCTACGATCTATTCTGTTCCTCACTGATAATCTATTCTGTTCCTCACCTACGATCTATTCTGCTCCTCACCTACGATCTATTCTGTTCCTCACCTACGATCTATTCTGTTCCTCACCTACGATCTATTCTGTTCCTCACCTACGATCTATTCTGTTCCTCACCTACGATCTATTCTGTTCCTCACCTACGATCTATTCTGTTCCTCACCTACGATCTATTCTGTTCCTCACTGACGATCTATTCTGTTCCTCACCTACGATCTATTCTGTTCCTCACCTACGATCTATTCTATTCCTCATCTACGATCTATTCTGTTCCTCACCTACGATCTATTCTGTTCCTCACCTACGATCTATTCTGTTCCTCACCTACGATCTATTCTGTTCCTCACCTACGATCTATTCTGTTCCTCACCTACGATCTATTCTGTTCCTCACCTACGATCTATTCTGTTCCTCACCTACGATCTATTCTGTTCCTCACCTACGATCTATCCTGTTCCTCACCTACGATCTATTCTGTTCCTCACTGATGATCTATTCTGTTCCTCAATGCTCCTCGCTTTTCTGTTCCTCATCTACGATCTATTCTGTTCCTCACTGACGATCTATTCTGTTCCTCATCTACGATCTATTCTGTTCCTCACCTACGATCTATTCTGTTCCTCACCTACGATCTATTCTGTTCCTCACCTACGATCTATTCTGCTCCTCACCTACGATCTATTCTGCTCCTCACCTACGATCTATTCTGTTCCTCACCTACGATCTATTCTGTTCCTCACCTACGATCTATTCTGTTCCTCACCTACGATCTATTCTGTTCCTCACCTACGATCTATTCTGCTCCTCACCTACGATCTATTCTGTTCCTCACCTACGATCTATTCTGTTCCTCACCTACGATCTATTCTGTTCCTCACCTACGATCTATTCTGTTCCTCACCTACGATCTATTCTGTTCCTCACCTACGATCTATTCTGCTCCTCACCTACGATCTATTCTGCTCCTCACCTACGATCTATTCTGTTCCTCACTGACGATCTATTCTGTTCCTCATCTACGATCTATTCTGTTCCTCACTGACGATCTATTCTGTTCCTCACCTACGATCTATTCTGTTCCTCACTGACGATCTATTCTGTTCCTCACCTACGATCTATTCTGTTCCTCACTGACGATCTATTCTGTTCCTCACCTACGATCTATTCTGTTCCTCACTGACGATCTATTCTGTTCCTCACTGACGATCTATTCTGTTCCTCACCTACGATCTATTCTGTTCCTCACTGACGATCTATTCTGTTCCTCACCTACGATCTATTCTGTTCCTCACCTACGATCTATTCTGTTCCTCACCTACGATCTATTCTGTTCCTCACTGACGATCTATTCTGTTCCTCACCTACGATCTATTCTGTTCCTCACCTACGATCTATTCTGTTCCTCACTGACGATCTATTCTGTTCCTCACCTACGATCTATTCTGTTCCTCATCTACGATCTATCCTGTTCCTCATCTACGATCTATTCTGTTCCTCATCTACGATCTATCCTGTTCCTCATCTATGATCTATTCTGTTCCTCATCTATGATCTATTCTGTTCCTCATCTACGATCTATTCTGTTCCTCATCTACGATCTATCCTGTTCCTCATCTATGATCTATCCTGTTCCTCATCTATGATCTATTCTGTTCCTCATCTACGATCTATTCTGTTCCTCATCTACGATCTATCCTGTTCCTCATCTATGATCTATTCTGTTCCTCATCTACGATCTATTCTGTTCCTCATCTACGATCTATCCTGTTCCTCATCTATGATCTATCCTGTTCCTCATCTACGATCTATCCTGTTCCTCATCTACGATCTATCCTGTTCCTCATCTACGATCTATTCTGTTCCTCATCTACGATCTATCCTGTTCCTCATCTACGATCTATTCTGTTCCTCATCTATGATCTATCCTGTTCCTCATCTACGATCTATCCTGTTCCTCATCTACGATCTATTCTGTTCCTCATCTATGATCTATTCTGTTCCTCATCTACGATCTATTCTGTTCCTCATCTACGATCTATCCTGTTCCTCATCTATGATCTATCCTGTTCCTCATCTATGATCTATTCTGTTCCTCATCTACGATCTATCCTGTTCCTCATCTACGATCTATCCTGTTCCTCATCTAAGATCTATCCTGTTCCTCACCTACGATCTATTCTGTTCCTCACCTACGATCTATTCTGTTCCTCACCTACGATCTATTCTGTTCCTCACCTACGATCTATTCTGTTCCTCACTGACGATCTATTCTGTTCCTCACCTACGATCTATTCTGTTCCTCACCTACGATCTATTCTGTTCCTCACCTACGATCTATTCTGTTCCTCACTGACGATCTATTCTGTTCCTCACCTACGATCTATTCTGTTCCTCACCTACGATCTATTCTGTTCCTCACCTACGATCTATTCTGTTCCTCACTGACGATCTATTCTGTTCCTCACCTACGATCTATTCTGTTCCTCACCTACGATCTATTCTGTTCCTCACCTACGATCTATTCTGTTCCTCACCTACGATCTATTCTGTTCCTCACTGACGATCTATTCTGTTCCTCACCTACGATCTATTCTGTTCCTCACCTACGATCTATTCTATTCCTCATCTACGATCTATTCTGTTCCTCACCTACGATCTATTCTGTTCCTCACCTACGATCTATTCTGTTCCTCACCTACGATCTATTCTGTTCCTCACCTACGATCTATTCTGTTCCTCACCTACGATCTATTCTGTTCCTCACCTACGATCTATTCTGTTCCTCACCTACGATTTATTCTGTTCCTCACCTACGATCTATCCTGTTCCTCACCTACGATCTATTCTGTTCCTCACTGATGATCTATTCTGTTCCTCAATGCTCCTCGCTTTTCTGTTCCTCATCTACGATCTATTCTGTTCCTCACCTACGATCTATTCTGCTCCTCACCTACGATCTATTCTGTTCCTCACCTACGATCTATTCTGTTCCTCACCTACGATCTATTCTGTTCCTCACCTACGATCTATTCTGCTCCTCACCTACGATCTATTCTGCTCCTCACCTACGATCTATTCTGTTCCTCACCTACGATCTATTCTGTTCCTCACCTACGATCTATTCTGCTCCTCACCTACGATCTATTCTGTTCCTCACCTACGATCTATTCTGTTCCTCACCTACGATCTATTCTGTTCCTCACCTACGATCTATTCTGTTCCTCACCTACGATCTATTCTGCTCCTCACCTACGATCTATTCTGTTCCTCACCTACGATCTATTCTGTTCCTCACCTACGATCTATTCTGTTCCTCACCTACGATCTATTCTGTTCCTCACCTACGATCTATTCTGTTCCTCACCTACGATCTATTCTGCTCCTCACCTACGATCTATTCTGCTCCTCACCTACGATCTATTCTGTTCCTCACTGACGATCTATTCTGTTCCTCATCTACGATCTATTCTGTTCCTCACCTACGATCTATTCTGTTCCTCACTGACGATCTATTCTGTTCCTCACCTACGATCTATTCTGTTCCTCACTGACGATCTATTCTGTTCCTCACTGACGATCTATTCTGTTCCTCACCTACGATCTATTCTGTTCCTCACTGACGATCTATTCTGTTCCTCACCTACGATCTATTCTGTTCCTCACCTACGATCTATTCTGTTCCTCACCTACGATCTATTCTGTTCCTCACTGACGATCTATTCTGTTCCTCACCTACGATCTATTCTGTTCCTCACCTACGATCTATTCTGTTCCTCACTGACGATCTATTCTGTTCCTCACCTACGATCTATTCTGTTCCTCATCTACGATCTATCCTGTTCCTCATCTACGATCTATTCTGTTCCTCATCTACGATCTATCCTGTTCCTCATCTATGATCTATTCTGTTCCTCATCTATGATCTATTCTGTTCCTCATCTACGATCTATTCTGTTCCTCATCTACGATCTATCCTGTTCCTCATCTATGATCTATCCTGTTCCTCATCTATGATCTATTCTGTTCCTCATCTACGATCTATTCTGTTCCTCATCTACGATCTATCCTGTTCCTCATCTATGATCTATTCTGTTCCTCATCTACGATCTATCCTGTTCCTCATCTATGATCTATTCTGTTCCTCATCTATGATCTATTCTGTTCCTCATCTACGATCTATTCTGTTCCTCATCTACGATCTATCCTGTTCCTCATCTATGATCTATCCTGTTCCTCATCTATGATCTATTCTGTTCCTCATCTACGATCTATTCTGTTCCTCATCTACGATCTATCCTGTTCCTCATCTATGATCTATTCTGTTCCTCATCTACGATCTATTCTGTTCCTCATCTACGATCTATCCTGTTCCTCATCTATGATCTATCCTGTTCCTCATCTATGATCTATTCTGTTCCTCATCTACGATCTATCCTGTTCCTCATCTACGATCTATTCTGTTCCTCATCTACGATCTATTCTGTTCCTCATCTACGATCTATCCTGTTCCTCATCTATGATCTATCCTGTTCCTCATCTATGATCTATTCTGTTCCTCATCTACGATCTATTCTGTTCCTCATCTACGATCTATCCTGTTCCTCATCTATGATCTATTCTGTTCCTCATCTACGATCTATTCTGTTCCTCATCTACGATCTATCCTGTTCCTCATCTATGATCTATCCTGTTCCTCATCTATGATCTATTCTGTTCCTCATCTACGATCTATCCTGTTCCTCATCTACGATCTATCCTGTTCCTCATCTACGATCTATTCTGTTCCTCATCTACGATCTATCCTGTTCCTCATCTACGATCTATTCTGTTCCTCATCTACGATCTATCCTGTTCCTCATCTACGATCTATCCTGTTCCTCATCTACGATCTATTCTGTTCCTCATCTATGATCTATTCTGTTCCTCATCTACGATCTATTCTGTTCCTCATCTACGATCTATTCTGTTCCTCACCTACGATCTATCCTGTTCCTCATCTATGATCTATCCTGTTCCTCATCTATGATCTATTCTGTTCCTCATCTACGATCTATCCTGTTCCTCATCTACGATCTATCCTGTTCCTCATCTAAGATCTATCCTGTTCCTCACCTACGATCTATTCTGTTCCTCACCTACGATCTATTCTGTTCCTCACTGACGATCTTTTCTGTTCCTCACTGACGATCTATTCTGTTCCTCACCTACGATCTATTCTGTTCCTCACCTACGATCTATTCTGTTCCTCACCTACGATCTATTCTGTTCCTCACTGACGATCTATTCTGTTCCTCACCTACGATCTATTCTGTTCCTCACTGACGATCTATTCTGTTCCTCACCTACGATCTATTCTGTTCCTCACCTACGATCTATTCTGTTCCTCACCTACGATCTATTCTGTTCCTCACTGACGATCTATTCTGTTCCTCACTGACGATCTATTCTGTTCCTCACCTACGATCTATTCTGTTCCTCACCTACGATCTATTCTGTTCCTCACCTACGATATATTCTGTTCCTCACTGACGATCTATTCTGTTCCTCACCTACGATCTATTCTGTTCCTCACCTACGATCTATTCTGTTCCTCACTGACGATCTATTCTGTTCCTCATCTACGATCTATTCTGTTCCTCATCTACGATCTATCCTGTTCCTCATCTACGATCTATTCTGTTCCTCACCTACGATCTATCCTGTTCCTCATCTACAATCTATTCTGTTCCTCATCTACGATCTATTCTGTTCCTCATCTACGATCTATTCTGTTCATCACCTACGATCTATTCTGTTCCTCACCTACGATCTATTCTGTTCCTCACCTACGATCTATTCTGTTCCTCACCTACGATCTATTCTGTTCCTCACCTACGATCTATTCTGTTCCTCACCTACGATCTATTCTGTTCCTCACCTACGTTCTATTCTGTTCCTCACTGACGATCTATTCTGTTCCTCACCTACGATCTATTCTGTTCCTCACCTACGATCTATTCTGTTCCTCACCTACGATCTATTCTGTTCCTCACTGACGATCTATTCTGTTCCTCACTGACGATCTATTCTTTTCCTCACCTACGATCTATTCTGTTCCTCACCTACGATCTATTCTGTTCCTCACCTACGATCTATTCTGTTCCTCACTGACGATCTATTCTGTTCCTCACTGACGATCTATTCTGTTCCTCACCTACGATCTATTCTGTTCCTCACCTACGATCTATTCTGTTCCTCACCTACGATCTATTCTGTTCCTCACCTACGATCTATTCTGTTCCTCACCTACGATCTATTCTGTTCCTCACTGACGATCTATTCTGTTCCTCACCTACAATCTATTCTGTTCCTCACCTACGATCTATTCTGTTCCTCACCTACGATCTATTCTGTTCCTCACCTACGATCTATTCTGTTCCTCACTGACGATCTATTCTGTTCCTCACCTACGATCTATCCTGTTCCTCATCTACGATCTATTCTGTTCCTCATCTACGATCTATCCTGTTCCTCATCTACGATCTATCCTGTTCCTCATCTACGATCTATTCTGTTCCTCATCTATGATCTATTCTGTTCCTCATCTACGATCTATTCTGTTCCTCATCTACGATCTATCCTGTTCCTCATCTATGATCTATCCTGTTCCTCATCTATGATCTATTCTGTTCCTCATCTACGATCTATCCTGTTCCTCATCTACGATCTATTCTGTTCCTCACCTACGATCTATTCTGTTCCTCACTGACGATCTATTCTGTTCCTCACCTACGATCTATTCTGTTCCTCACCTACGATCTATTCTGTTCCTCACCTACGATCTATTCTGTTCCTCACTGACGATCTATTCTGTTCCTCACCTACGATCTATTCTGTTCCTCACCTACGATCTATTCTGTTCCTCACCTACGATCTATTCTGTTCCTCACTGACGATCTATTCTGTTCCTCACCTACGATCTATTCTGTTCCTCACCTACGATCTATTCTGTTCCTCACCTACGATCTATTCTGTTCCTCACCTACGATCTATTCTGTTCCTCACCTACGATCTATTCTGTTCCTCACCTACGATCTATTCTGTTCCTCACCTACGATCTATTCTGTTCCTCACCTACGATCTATTCTGTTCCTCACCTACGATCTATTCTGTTCCTCACCTACGATCTATTCTGTTCCTCACCTACGATCTATTCTGTTCCTCACCTACGATCTATTCTGTTCCTCACCTACGATCTATTCTGTTCCTCACCTACGATCTATTCTGTTCCTCACCTACGATCTATTCTGTTTTCCTCACCTACGTCATCCTTTTCCTCACTCCGATTATTCTGTTCCTCACTTTTGATCTTTTTGTTCCTCATTGCTCCCCTTTTTCTGTTCCCATCTACCGATTCTTTTTCCCTCCCCTACGATCTATTTCCCTTTTCACCTACATCTTTTTCTGTTCCTCACCTAGGGAATTATTCTTTTCCCTAAACCTACGATCTATTCTGTTCCTAATTTACGATCTTTTTTTGCTCCTTTTTAGATCTATTTTTGCCCCTCCCCCTACGATCTTTTTCGGGTTCCTCCCCTACGTTCTATTTGTTCCTCCCCCTACGTTTATTCTGCTCCTCCATACGATCTATTCTGTTCCTAAACCTACGATCAAATTCTGTTCCTCCCTACGTTCTATTCTGTTCCTCATCTACGTTTCAATCCGGTTTTCCTCATTATGATTATTTTTTTCCTCATCTAGGATCTATTTCGGGCCCCCTTCGCCCCGTTCCTCATTTTGGATCAAATCCTGTTCCTCATCTAGGGATCTTTTCTTTTTCCTCTCGGTTTTTGAATCTAGATTTCCTGTTCCTCATCTTGATTTTATTCTTTTCCTCAAAAATTTCCCTTCCCCCCGGATCCAATTTCCCCGCCCACAGAACATTTACTGGTTCCCCAATGATCTCCCCCCCGCCCAACATGCCCCCCCTACCCCCCCCTGGTTCCCCCTCCAACGATTCAAAACCCGCCCCCCCACCATTCATTCTTTCCCCCTGTTTCATTAGTTTTTTACCCGGCCCCCAATCTTTGTTCTTTCCTTTTCCTTTCATCTATGTTTCTTTTTCCTTTTTTCCTCACCTAGGGCCCCTTTTCTGTTTCCTCATTTTCGATCTTTTTTCCTGTTCCCTTTCATCTATGATCAAATTCTTTTCCCTTTCCATCTCCCCGATCTATTTGTTCCTCTTCTACGACAAATTCCTTTTCCCCTCATCTATGATCACCTTCCCCTTTCCTCACTATGATCTATTCTTTTCCCCTATCTACGATCTTTTCCGGGCCTCTTAAGATCTATTTTTGTTCCTTCTACGATCTATTCTTTTCCCTCATTTTTACGATCTACCCCGGGCCCTTTCTCTATGATCTATCCCTTTTTCCTCATCTATGTTTATTCTTTCCTCATTTTCGTTTCTATTCTTTTCCCTTCATCTACAAATTTTTTCCTTTTTCCTCATCTTTTACCCTATTCTTTCCTAATTTTTACGATCTTTTCGTTCCTCCTCTACGTTTCATCCTGTTCCTCATTTTATAAATTATCCTGTTCCTCATTATGTTTCTATTTTTTCCCTTTCATTCAATTACCCCTGTTCCCCCATTTTTACGTTTTCTTTCCGGGTTTCCTTTCACCCTAGCCCTATTTTTTTCCTTAAATTTTCCCGATCTATCTGTTCCTCATTTCGTTCTATTCTTTTCCCTTTAAATCTACGATTTTTGTTCCTCATTTTTACGTTTCTACCCTTGTTCTTTTTCATTTTCCGTTTCTTTTTCCTTTTCCTAATTTTAAAAGTTTCCCTTTTTTCCCCTTTTTTTTTTCCCTCATTTTACAATTCTATCTGTTCCTCTTCTACGTTCTATCCTTTTTCCTCATCTAAGTTCTTCCGTTCCCCCCTTTAACGATTTTTCCCTGTTCCTCATTTTGATTTTTTATGTTCCCATTTTCAAAATTCCTTTTTTCCTTTTCCCTCATAAGATCTTTCCTGTTCCTCACCTACTTTATTCTTTTCCCTTTCCCCTAGGGATCTTTTCGGTTCCCCCCTCAAAATCTATTTTTGTTCCTCACTAAACGTTCTATTTTTTCCCTTTTAAAACCTACGATCTTTTTTTCTGTTCCCTCCCCCCAAAACCCCGATCTATTCTTTTCCCGCACCTACGAATTCTATTTTCTTTTCCTCATTGACTTTTTTTCCCTTTTTTCCCTTTTTTCAACCTTTAAGTTTTTTTCAAAATTCTTTTTGGGGGCCCTCCACTGAGGGGGATCCTATTCTGTTCCTCCCGGGGAACCGGGGAGTTATTTTCGGGGTTTAAACCTAAAGGGATCAAAAATTTGTTTTTAAAAACCTTCTTCCGGGGGGAATTTTAATTTGTTTAGGGGTTTCGATTATTGGGGAAAATTTTTCAAAAACTGGAAGGGGATTAAAAATTTTTCCGGGGGTTTCCTAAAAAACCTAACGATCTATTTTTGTTTTACTTAAACAAATTAAATTTGTTTAAAAACTTAGGGGATAAAAAAATTTGTTTTAGGGGGGAAATTAATTTGGTTCCCTTAAAAAACCCTAAAAAATCCCTATTCGGGGTTAAAACTCCCTGAATCTTTTCTGTTCCTCACTAGATTTTTTATTTTTGTTCCTTTCCTAAAACGGTTATTCTTTTCCCTCACCTAGGATCTATCTTTTTCCTCACCCCCCTTTACGATCTATTCTTTTTCCCCCAACCTACGTTTCTACCCCTGTTCCTCAATCTCCCCCAACCCTTTTCTGTTCCCCCCCCCTACGATCTTTTCCTTTTCCCTTTCATCTACAATCTATTTTTTTCCTCACTACGATCATTTGTTCCCCCCTTTTTCGATCTTTTGGTTCCCTTTTCCCCCTGGGATCTTTTCTTTTTCCTCACCTACAAATTTTTTCTGTTCCTAAACCTACGATCTATTTTTTTTCCTCATTTACGATCTTTTTCTTTTCCCCTCACCTCGTTCTATTCTGTTCCTCACTAACGATCTATTCGGTTCCTCCCCTTTCGTTTTTTTTCTGTTCCTCCTACGTCTTTTTCTGTTCCTCACCTACGATCAAATTCTGTTCCTCCCCTCCGATCTTTTCTTTTTCCCCCACTGACGTGTTTCTTTTTCCTTCCCCTACGATTCTTTTTTTTCTTTTCCTCCCCTTTGGGATCTATTTGTTCCTCACCAAAGTTTCTATTCTGTTCCCCCCACTGCCGTTTCCTATTCTGTTCCTAAATGACGTTCTATTCTTTTCCCTAACTAGGGAATCTATTCTTTCCCTAACCCCTTACGATCTTTTTCGGGTTCCTACCAAACATCTATTTTTTCCCCTTCAAATTCTATTCTTTTCCCTCACCTACGATCTATTTTTTTCCTCATGCGATCTATTCTGTTTTTCACCTAAAATCTTTTTCTGTTTCCTAAACCTACGATCTATTTGTTCCTCCCCTAGATTATTTGTTCCTCCCCTCCCGATTTTTTCTGTTCCTCATAAACGACCCTTTTTCTTTTCCCTCCCTCGACTTATTCTTTTCCCTCACGGGACAAATTTTGCCCTGGTCATATAGTGGGGGATTTTAACACCCATGCTGACATTAAAGGGCCCGATAGCTTAAGGCACCCCTTTAATGCTATTTGACCACTATTGGTTTTTGGTTCAAAATGTGAATGGGCCCAAACCAAAATTTCACTTTCTTTATTTTTGGACTTTGTGCGGGACTTTAGGGCCCATAAATGTAAAGAAAATAACAGTTTTTCCTCACAGCCCTGTTTCTCGGGCCCCTTTTCTAATAACCTTCAGGAAAATTTTAAAACAGGGGTTCTCCCCCCCCAAAAAAGAAGGGTTTAAATTTTTTGTAGATCTTTATCGATAAAAGGGGAACCCCAAGGGGGTTAAAAAATTTTTTAAAGAATCTGCTTCACTTTCTCTCTCCTCTGGTCGTGGGGCATTTGTGCAGAGGGGCAAAACCCAACCCCCTTATTCCCCTTCACGGGTTTTTAATGTTTTTTTTTTGATGGGGTTGCTAGTTCTCTGGTACCCCTTTTGGGGGAAACAGGGCAGCCCCTTTGAAAAAAAAAAAACTTTTTAAAAAAATGGGAAAAGTTTGCTCTTTTGGTTTAATCAGGCTGCTTTTACTTTAAAGCAAAAATGCTAGGAAACTGGGGAGAAAAATATCGTCCCCCGGGCCCATTTGGGGAAAAATCCTTCCTAGTCGGGGAAAAATTGGTTTATTTGCTGTATAAGAGGCCCCTTTTTTTTAAAGGGAAGAGCGGGCATACTTCTCCTCTTTAATAGAGGAGAAAAAAAAATTAATCCAAAGATTTCTTTTTAATACAGTTCCCAAAACCCCACCCAGGTTTTTAGCTTTTTTAAACCGCCCAAACCCACCTGTCCTACCCAGCAATGATTTTATGGGATTCTTTAAAATAATTTTAAACCCTTCCCCTTTGATCCCCTCCCCCTTTCTTAGTTTGTGATTAATCTATTCGGGAAAGGGGGTTTTTGTACCAAAAGGGTTTTTAAATTTTTGGGTTTAATTTAAAAACCTTGTTAAAAAACCGGGTCCTTGCCCCAAGAGGGCTTGGTAAATTTAGACCTATATCCATTCTTCCTTTTGATTTTAAAAAATTTTGGGAAAAAGTGTTGCCAAAAAAAGTGTGCGATCATTTCCACCTTTAAATTTGAATTTTTGGGGGGTTCTTCCCAGCGGGGTTTTTGGAGTCTTCTAGCATGAAACAGCTTGGTGAAAGCCCAAAAGATTTTCTGGGGGCCCTCGAAAATGGCCTTGGGTTCTGGGGGCCGGGGGGCCGGTTGGACCCGGGGGTGGGGGGGATTTGATGTTGTCGTATTTTTTTAAAAAAAGGGGCTTTTGCCTTTTTGGTTGGAAATTAAAGGGGGGTTTTAGGGGTTTTAAATTGATCTTTGGGGGGGGGTTTGGTTTTTTTCTTTTTTATTAAAAAACCCCCCAAAATTTTTTAACCTGGGGAAAGAAAACCAAAAGGGGGTTTCATTTTGCTAGGACCTTCTTTTAAAATTTAAAAACCCCCCCCCCCCCCCAAATTGGTAAGGGGTTTTTGGGGAAACCAGGCTGGGTTAATTTAGGGGGTTTCTGATGGTCCCCGGGAAAATATTTTTCAAATCGGATGAAGGGGGGCCTTTAAATTTTCCTTTTTTTAAAGGAGGGCCCTGGACTTTTTTTCCTTTGGGTGGCCCATCCCCGGTTTTCTGAATGGGGACAAAACGGGAGTTAAAAAGTTTTTTTTGGGCCCCGGTTTCTAAAAAGTAAAATGATTAGCCCAAGGTCATTTTTTCTTTTGGGGGAGGGGATTTAAAATTTTATTTTTCAAAATTTTAAAGTAAAAAATTTCTTGGTGTTATTTTTGATCAGGCCCTGTCTTTTTAAAATCCCAGATAAAAGAGGTTTTCTAGTTTTTTCCCTTCTTTCTTTGAAAAAACATTGCAAAAATGGGGAATCTCCTTCCAGGGGTGATGCTGAGAAACTAGCCCCTTTGCTTTTTGTTACTTAAAAAGGCTTGGACTTTTGTAATTTTTACTATGGGGAAAGTCCCACAACACTGAAATTTTAAAAAAAGCCTTCAGCTGACCCCAAAATGCTGCGCCAGATTTCCCTGGAAAATAAAAAAGGAGTTCTTAATCTTTTTCCCTTTTCCTGGCTTCTCTTCTTGGTTTTCCTGTTAAAACCCAGAAAAAAATTTTAAAAAATCCCCCTTCTCAAATAAACCCTTAAAAATCCCCCAAAGCTCCATCTGATTTCAGAGATCGGGGTTTTGTTCCTTATTTTCCAAAACAGAGCCTTCGCTTCAATCGCGGGTTTACTAAGGGTTTCCCCTGGGAAACTTCAAAAAAGTAAAAATGGGGGGGCCCAGATCTTTTGGGTTTCGGGCCCCTCCCCTTGGGGAAAACCAATACCAGTTTTAGTGTGAGGCGGGACACCCTGTCTTTATTTTTAAAGGGGCTAGGCTTAAAATTTTTTCCTTTTGGGATAAACCCTTCTATTTAAGGTGGCTCAGGTTATCCTGTTTCTATCCTATATTTTCTGCTGCTATGGGGGTTTTAGAGCTGGAGGAAAAAAGGGGGACCCCTTTTTTTTCATCATTCTGCTTCTTTCTAATCTTATTCTCCCACCCCTTCCCAAAATTTCTGTTGTTAAAACTCTAACTTTTCTGCCTTCTCTGCTTTTTTCTCATAGTAGTTTTCATCTGGTCTGTTTGTTTGGTTTTGTGGACCATCCTGGAGAGAAATACACCCTTCCCCCGGGCTGCCCAAATCAACCCCTTTGTTTCTAGATTTTTGGACCCTTGGGCCCGGGTTTTTTCCAGTGTAGCCCCTGTTTCTCTGACTGGGGACTAATGGATGTGCTCCTTCATCCTCGGGAAAATTTTTGGGGAGGGCTGGAGCGTCTCCCTGGCTTTTGTGTTTCCTGGAAACGGGGCCGCCTGTGGAGCTGGTTGATAGTTGCCTTTTGTATCTATGCTTCTTTTTCTATGTCTGCTTCTGTCTCCTTGAACCCCAGTGGGCCTCAGCAGATGGCCGCTCACACTGAGCCTGGTTCTGCTGGAGGTTTCTTCCTGTTCAAAGGGAGTTTTTCCTCTCCACTGTCGCTACAAGCATGCTTAGTGTGAGGGATTGCTGAAGAGTCAATCAGTCGATGCAATCAGCTGGTTTACAATACATGAAGAAACATAAATGGTTAAACTCCAGAGGTTGGAGGTCCAGGAGGATTGATCGTTATGAACGGAGATAAGATCATTATTACTCCTTTCTTTACTGGCTGTGGAGAAATGGTTTATATATCCGTAAATTAACTGAAAATGTTAAAACCAGCAGGCCAAAAATATCTGATTTTATATCCTTACTGTAGTTTTCACCACAAACCTTGAATAAAAAAACTGTTTGTATTCACTTCCAGTCGTTCATGTTTCAGGGATGACCATTGCTGCGTAGTCTGACGGAGCTACACAGCAATGCCCCCTGCAGGAAATCATCCTCAAAGTCAATCAGTGCTAAACGCCACCACCTCTTAGGCTCGATCTTCTGTCGGATCTGATGCCTAATCAGATTTGGTGTGTTTGGGGTTTAAACCGCTGCTCAAACCCTCTGGGTGGAAGCATGCAGTCATAGCAACCGTTTGTTTCTCACTCTGCCGTCCATCCAGAGCAGCGTCCTCCTGCTGGGTCCGCCTGGCTCCACATCAAGCAGCTCAGTCCTCAAACAGAAAACGAGGTCTGGGTCCCAAACAGCCTGGCCGGGTCCATCTGTGGCCCTCAGTGGGCTTGTTTGGCCCCTGATGGAACCCATGTCTCCATAGCAACAGCTCCACAGACCATCATATCTAGAAGAACACCAATTTTTTTCTTTTTCTGCTCAGAACCTCCAGACCCATTCTAGCTGGAACCACGGTTCCAATAGCAGAACCTCCTGAACCTCTCCACCTGCTTCTCTCTCTCAGGTATGTCCACAACCACAATACCTACACCAACAACGAGAACTGCTCCTCATTGTCATGGCAACGCCAGCACGAGCCGCGGACCTTCGGGGTCTTCCTCAACAACACGGGATACAGAACAGGTGGGCCATCGGGTCCTGTTTGGACCTTCCTTCAGAACTATGAATAGAACCAGACCTCCTCTGTTCGACCGGGTCCAGGCATACCAGGTCCAGGTAGACGGGGTCCAGGCGTAGCAGATCCAGGTAGACCAGGTAGACTGGGTCCAGGTAGATTGGGTCCAGGTATATCGGCTCCTGTTTGGACCTTTCTTCAGAACCATGAATAGAACCAGACCTCCTCTGTTCGACCGGGTCCAGGCATACCAGGTCCAGGTAGACCGTGTCCAGGCGTAGCACGTCCAGGTAGACCAGGTAGACTGGGTCCAGGTAGATTGGGTCCAGGTATATCGGCTCCTGTTTGGACCTTTCTTCAGAACCATGAATAGAACCAGACCTCCTCTGTTCGACCGGGTCCAGGCATACCAGGTCCAGGTAGACCGTGTCCAGGCGTAGCACGTCCAGGTAGACCAGGTAGACTGGGTCCAGGTAGATTGGGTCCAGGTATATCGGCTCCTGTTTGGACCTTTCTTCAGAACCATGAATAGAACCAGACCTCCTCTGTTCGACCGGGTCCAGGCATACCAGGTCCAGGTAGACCGTGTCCAGGCGTAGCACGTCCAGGTAGACCAGGTAGACTGGGTCCAGATAGATCGGCTCCAAGCAGACTGGGTCCAGGTATATCGGCTCCTGTTTGGACCTTTCTTCAGAACCATGAATAGAACCAGACCTCCTCTTTTCTAGTTCTGCTCATTGGTCCAGAACCACAGCTGCAGTCTGAGCATCTTCCAACAGAACCATCATCAGTCTGATGTCTGTTCTGAGCGCTGAGTGGTTTAGAACCGGTGGAAGCAACCGTGTCCAGGTAGACAGTGTCCAGGTAGACTGGGTCCCGGTAGACCTGGTCCAGGCAGACCCTGTCCAAGTAGACAAGGTCCTGGTAGACAGGGTCCAAGCAGACCGTGTCCAAGTAGACTAGATCCAGGTAGACAGGGTCCAGGTAGACAGGGTCCAAGCAGACCGTGTCCAAGTAGACTAGATCCAGGTAGACTGGGTCCCTGTAGATCTGATCCAGGCAGACCGTGTCCAGATAGTCTGCGTTCAGATAGACGAGGTCTAGGCAGACTGGGTCCATATAGACCGGGCTGCTACATCATGGATGCAGGTTTTTTTTAACCTTTCGATGGTCTTAGTTTTTACTCCACTGAAGGTTTATGTTGTCGTCACGCTCTCTTCTAGGCTAACTGCTAAATTGTGTGGATTGGATGGTGTGTAGCGCTTTCAGGTGGAGGTTTTCTTTAGCTGAGTCCTCAGTACCTGCAGACCTTTCATCTGGTTCATCTCTCATTATGAGGAAAGACTTTTATCATCCAGAAACTGAATTCATTCGGTGCCTCAGAATCAGTCATCTTCATCGTTATCGTCTGGTTCGGTCTTTAAGACCCTGCAGCTGTAAGTTAACCACCCATCAGAACCCCTTAATGACCTTTAACCCCTCAGGTGACCGCCATGGCCAATCCAGTGGGAGGGGTCAGAGCCTCCTTTAGATTCCCTTATTCTTTGTTCCACCTCCAGTATATTAATCTGGCTGCTCCCCTCCACTAGTCAGAGTTGAAGGAGCCTCTAGGATGAGAGGAGAAACATCTTCTAGAAAACTTCAGTTCCAGTTGGACAGAACTTTGAAGCTGGACCCTGACCTGAGAATCTTCAGGATCAGGTTCTGTCTAAACCAGCAGCAGCTCTCACTGTCAGACAGGAGCGGTTTACTGATGTATGCTAAGCTGATTAATAACAGAGCTCAGACCTGTGGATGAAACATCAAACATTATAATCCCTGTAGGTCAGTGGAACTAACATTCATGATGTTTGGACCAAAGCAGGAGAACTGAGCTCAGATTCTGGTCTGTTCCTGTTTGGCTGTGACTCCATCCTGGAGAGAAATATCAGCTGTGCTGCTGCCATCAACACCTTTGTTTCTAGATGTTGGAGCTTGGCCTGTTTTCCAGTGTAGTCCTGTTTCTCTGACTGTGACTAACTGGATGTGCTCTCTTCATCCTCTGACATGGGAGCTGGCTCGGAGCTCGTCTGCCTGGCTGTGTGTTTCCTGGACGGGGCCGCCTGTGGAGCTGGTTGACAGTTGCCTTTTGTATCTATGCTTCTTTTTCTATGTCTGCTTCTGTCTCCTTGAACCCTAGTGGGCCTCAGCAGATGGCCGCTCACACTGAGCCTGGTTCTGCTGGAGGTTTCTTCCTGTTCAAAGGGAGTTTTTCCTCTCCACTGTCGCTACAAGCATGCTTAGTGTGAGGGATTGCTGAAGAGTCAATGATTCGATGCAATCAGCTGGTTTTCCTTGGATAGAAAACTTCAATCAATGAAAAATAAATCTGATTGGATGATCTGGTTGATCTGGATCTATGAGGTCACCTTAGGTGACATGATGGGAATTGGCACATAGAAATAAACTAAGCAGAACTGAAATATAGCTGGTGGAGCTTTAATGATCAGAACTTAACTGGCTGAACTTTCCAGAGGAGGTCAGGTGGACCTTCTGCTACCTTCTACTGATTCTGTTTGTTGGACTTGTCTGCAGCTTTCTTTGGGAAGTACCTGAACGAGTACAACGGCTCCTACGTCCCCGCCGGCTGGAGGGAGTGGCTGGGCCTGGTGAAGAACAGCCGCTTCTACAACTACACCCTGAGCCGCAACGGCGTGCGGGAGAAGCACGGAGCGCTGTACCCTCAGGTCAGAACCAGCAGGAGAACCCAAGCTCAGCAGGACCGGAACAGGTTTTCTCAGTCGATATCTGATGTGTGTCTGTGAGCGGGTTTGGACCAGAACCTTCTCTGCTGACTGGTTACGTCGAACCGAGGACGTCCTGCTGAGAACTTCCAGGTTTAGACGTCTTGTTGGATCAGTCTCAGCTCTGATTGGGTTCCAGCTGACCAATTGCAGGTGGCTATACTTATCTCCATCCAGCCCCCTCCCTCTGCAGAAACCACAGCATGATGCCTCCTCCTCCGTACTTCAGTCAGTGTCTCCTGATCCTGGCTCTGGTCCTCCATATCCTGGTCGGTCTGCAGGTGGTCCATCCTACTCAGAACAAAACCAGAACTCCCTTCCTGCTGTGTTCAAGTCCAGTTCTGCAGATCACTGCCTGCACAGGATAAAAACATGTTCCTTATGTTCCTAACAGAGCACTTCGCTCTCAATCTGCAGGTTTACTAGTGGTTCCTAGAATTTCTAAAAGTAGAATGGGAGGCAGATCTTTTAGTTCTCAGGCTCCTCTCCTGTGGAACCAACTACCAGTTTTAGTCCGTGAGGCAGACACCCTGTCTACTTTTAAGGCTAGGCTTAAAACTTTCCTGGAAAGTTTTTCCCCAACTTTCCTAAACTTAGATAGAAAACTTTGAATCAATCTGACTGGATGACCTGGTGAACTGGAAAGTGACCTGAGATGACATGATGTGAATTGGAGCTATAGAAATAAACTGAATAGAATAGAATTGGTTCTGTCGGGTTCTGATCTGGTTGGTTCTGTCTCCATGTGTGTCTCCAGGACTACCTGACGGATCTGATTACAGCAGAGTCCATCCGGTACTTCCAGGCGTCGAAGCGGACCTTCCCTCACCGACCGGTTCTAATGGTTCTGAGTCACGCTGCGCCTCATGGACCCGAGGACTCAGCGCCGCAGTACAGCAGCGCCTTCCCTAACGCCTCGCAGCACATGTAGGCATCTGGATCGGGTCAGGCTTTCAATTGGGCGGTTCTGAACTGGTTCTGGATTCGGTCTATTTCAGTTTGACTGCCTGTTTTTGTCCAAACACACACTGACCGACTGATTCATTTACTGACTGATCTAGTAACTGACTGACTGATTCATTTACTGACTGATCTAGTAACTGACTGACTGATTCACATATTGACGGACTGTTTTCCTGATTGGCTGTCTGGTTGCTGGCTCTAAACTCAGAGTTAGTCTAGTACCAGAGCTCTAGACGTCACTTTAAATCAGTTCAGTTTAACCCTTTATCAGCCGAGCGTCTCCATCTGATGCGACGGTTCCTTTTTTATTTAAAGTGTCCCGTCTGGCGATAAGAATAATTGTCTTGATGCCAGAAAGAGCCCAACAGGTTTTAATTTCACCAGTGGAGCAGTACGGCTATCGCCATAGTGTTCTGCTTGATTCATGCATATAAATTGCTTTATTATAATCATGCAGGGAGTTTTACAGATTATATGGACACTGAAATGTAAGTAGAGCAGGAAAGGAAAAACAGGAGAAAAGATGAAAGAAAGAGGAGATAAAATTGAGATAATGATAAAACATCTTCAGTCTGCTTCATCACCTGCAAAGAGATGGAAAAAGAACAGAACAACCAACAGACATGGAAGGAGACATACGATAAATCAACACCTAGATTCTATCGCAGAAGTATCAGTAGTATTATTTAATCTGACATATGCTGATGAAGGTTCTCAGTCATCCAGGTCGTAGTCATTCCGTAGAAATTAAAAAAATATCCACTGGACTTGGTTTCCAAGATATGAAGACGTTTCGCCCTTCCAGATATCACCACACCCCCCCCCCCCCACCGCATCACAGAGGAACGAGGAACCTACCCGCTCCAGCCGGTGAACAATACCTCCTTAACGACCGACTCTTATCAATCATAGACAGGTTTCAGGTATTACAGGTAACAATCCCCCCCATAATGGCAATCCCCCCCCTTTAACGATGACTTCAAGAACCATAGACAGGTTTCAGGTATTACAGGCTAACAATGGAACCAAACGACCCATTCATCGGTTTCCATTTGCATGTTTCCAAGCGATAGAAGGCTTTGTCTATAAAGACTCAAACTCACTGCGGATCCAGACATTAGAATGGAGAAAGCTTCCAGGAGAGAAAGAGAAACGTCTCCAAACCTTGGAAACCAAGTCCAGTGGATATTTTTTGAATTTTTACGGAATATTTAGTCTGACATGTACTCTGTGTTACCTGAAGATCAGAATACAGGCCTTCTGTGTGGAAGTGAATCTCTGAGTACCTGGAACTAAGCACCTGTACTTGTTTGTGAAAGTGCAATAGTGAAAATGCTCAATAGTGGTTGTGCAGAGCTGAAGAGGCGCCCCCCCCCAGAGCACTGAATCCAGCGCTGGGAGACCCAAAGCCCCAGACGCCCAAAAATTCCCCAAGGGCAAAGGCACCAAGGAGGGGCCAGCCCAGGGAATCAGACCCCCACCAGAGGGAGGGGGAGAGACAGCCCAGATGAAGCTCCTCAGCCACCCCAATGCCGGAGCCCCCGGGAGCCGCAGACGGGGCGGATGGGCTCTGCATTTGGCGAAAAAAAAAAAAAATGGATGTATAATTACACATAACAGTCACATCCAATAATCCCCAGCCCCAGACTCCGGGGGCAGCCAGAGAACAGGGGTGTGAGAAGACCCCGATCCCCCCTCCGCTCAAATGGGGTGTTTTTGCGTGTTCCTCTCAGGTGTCATTAAAACTGGGAGTACCAAAAGGGGGTGTCCAGCACAGTCAACCCCCCCTTCAGAGTACAGGCAGTGCCAGCGCACCCCCCCAATTGACAACCCAGAACCCTCAATGTCTAAATGCGAGAGAGAATGGGGGGAGCCAACCGTAGTGAGGCCCATGAAATAAACCCCACCCCCGGGTGCCCCTGACCCCCCCAGCAATGCTCTACATAGATGTGTGTTGTGAAAATGTTGTAGATTGAAGTGTCTAAAATGCAAAATAAAATTGGGGTGGGGGACGTCATTAGAAGGTGGGGCCCTCCAGTAACGACCCCCTCCCCAAAAACCTACATGCGACAGGTTTCCATCCACCTGCTGCACCCTGCTGCACTCAGACAGTAAAAGACCGACATTTAAAATAACCAAATAAAGAAATAGTCCATCCAGTGATTTCTTTTCTAGCACCTTTAACTTTCTGCAGTAGTTCAAAGAAAATGTTTTAACGGCCTTAAAGGGTCATAGAATTACTCTAAAGGGTATTAGGTGCTGGTCCTTAAGGTTGCTAAGCCAAGACGGATCATAGCAACAAGCACTCACTCACTGAAACATCAGATTGTTGATATGGTTGGGTGACCAGACGTCCCCTTTTTCCCGGACATGTCCTACTTTACAGACCTAAAAAAATGTCCGGGGGGAATTTCAAAATCGTCTGGGATTTTGGTCGACTGCAGTGCAGCAGAACCGAGCCCTCAGCTCTGGGCTGAGGGCTCGGTTCCGCCGGGGGGCTGCTCTGGGAACCCCGGCGACCCGGTGACGGTAGCCTGGAAAACGGCGGCCCTGTGCTGCCCAGTAAGGCAGGCGGGGGAAGCATACAGTCACTGGGTCGGGTTTGGTCACTCTGTCCCCCGCTGAAGTCTCCTCAGAAACGGAGAGGTTTTTATTTATGAGACGTATTTCAACAGTCAGCATGTTTGTGTTTAAGAACATCAGTTTTTCTTTGTGCCTTGGAATGCTGGTGTTTGATTGGCTGATGACAGGAGCATATCGTATTTTCTCTCCTTCACCTGTCTGACCAGAACTCCCAGTTATAACTATGCTCCAAACATGGACAAGCACTGGATCATGCGTTACACTGGCCCCATGAAGCCCATCCACATGGAGTTCACCAACATGCTGCAGAGGAAGCGGCTGCAGACGCTGCTGTCTGTAGACGACAGCATGGAGAAGGTAAAGATGATGCTGGAGGGGAAACATCTGCATGTGGAGCAGATGGAGAAAAACCTGTTTGTTTCTGCAGCTTTACGACATGCTGGTGGAGACGGGTGAGCTGGAGAACACCTACATCATCTACACCTCAGACCACGGCTACCACATCGGACAGTTCGGCCTAGTCAAAGGTAACCATGGTCCATCCTGCAGGGATTCACCACTAGATCCTCTAGGAAGTCAGTCTGCCTGATGGCCTCAGGGTTAGGGTCCAGGTGTCCCATAGGGCGGCTGTCCCATAGGGCCGCTGTCTCATAGGAAAGCTGTCCCATAGGAAAGCTGTCCCATAGGGCCGCTGTCTCATAGGAAAGCTGTCCCATAGGAAAGCTGTCCCATAGGAAAGCTGTCCCATAGGGCTGCTGTCCTGGAGGGCCGCTGTCTCATAGGGCTGCTGTCCCATAGGAAAGCTGTCCCATAGGGCTGCTGTCCTGGAGGGCCGCTGTCTCATAGGGCTGCTGTCCCGTAGGAAAGCTGTCCCATAGGGCTGCTGTCCTGTAGGGCTGCTGTCCCGTAGGAAAGCTGTCCCATAGGGCTGCTGTCCTGTAGGGCTGCTGTCCCATAGGGCTGCTGTCCCATAGGACTGCTGTCCTGTAGGGCTGCTGTCCCATAGGGCTGCTGTCCCATAGGGCTGCTGTCCTGTAGGGCTGCTGTCCCATAGGGCTGCTGTCCCATAGGAAAGCTGTCCCATAGGGTGGCTGTCCCATAGGACTGCTGTCCTGTAGGGCTGCTGTCCCATAGGGCTGCTGTCCCATAGGACTGCTGTCCTGTAGGGCTGCTGTCCCATAGGGCTGCTGTCCTGTAGGGCTGCTGTCCCATAGGGCTGCTGTCCCATAGGAAAGCTGTCCCATAGGGTGGCTGTCCCATAGGACTGCTGTCCTGTAGGGCTGCTGTCCCGTAGGAAAGCTGTCCCATAGGGCTGCTGTCCCATAGGGTGGCTGTCCCATAGGACTGCTGTCCTGTAGGGCTGCTGTCCCGTAGGAAAGCTGTCCCATAGGTCTGCTGTCCCATAGGGCTGCTGTCCTGTAGGGCTGCTGTCCCATAGGGCTGCTGTCCCATAGGGTGGCTGTCCCATAGGGCTGCTGTCCCATAGGACTGCTGTCCTGTAGGGCTGCTGTCCCGTAGGAAAGCTGTCCCATAGGGCTGCTGTCCCATAGGACTGCTGTCCTGTAGGGCTGCTGTCCCGTAGGAAAGCTGTCCCATAGGGCTGCTGTCCCATAGGACTGCTGTCCTGTAGGGCTGCTGTCCCGTAGGAAAGCTGTCCCATAGGGCTGCTGTCCCATAGGGCTGCTGTCCCATAGGACTGCTGTCCCATAGGGCTGCTGTCCCATAGGAAAGCTGTCCCATAGGGCTGCTGTCTCATAGGGCTGGTGTCCCATAGGGCTGCTGTCCTGGAGGGCCGCTGTCTCATAGGGCTGCTGTCCCGTAGGAAAGCTGTCCCATAGGGCTGCTGTCCTGTAGGGCTGCTGTCCCATAGGGCTGCTGTCCTGGAGGGCCGCTGTCTCATAGGGCTGCTGTCCCGTAGGAAAGCTGTCCCATAGGGCTGCTGTCCTGTAGGGCTGCTGTCCCATAGGGCTGCTGTCCCATAGGAAAGCTGTCCCATAGGGTGGCTGTCCCATAGGGCTGCTGTCCCATAGGACTGCTGTCCTGGAGGGCCGCTGTCTCATAGGGCTGCTGTCCCGTAGGAAAGCTGTCCCATAGGGCTGCTGTCCTGTAGGGCTGCTGTCCCATAGGGCTGCTGTCCCATAGGACTGCTGTCCTGTAGGGCTGCTGTCCCGTAGGAAAGCTGTCCCATAGGGCTGCTGTCCTGTAGGGCTGCTGTCCCATAGGGCTGCTGTCCCATAGGAAAGCTGTCCCATAGGGTGGCTGTCCCATAGGGCTGCTGTCCCATAGGACTGCTGTCCTGTAGGGCTGCTGTCCCGTAGGAAAGCTGTCCCATAGGGCTGCTGTCCTGTAGGGCTGCTGTCCCATAGGGCTGCTGTCCCATAGGAAAGCTGTCCCATAGGGTGGCTGTCCCATAGGGCTGCTGTCCCGTAGGGCTGCTGTCCTGTAGGGCTGCTGTCCTGTAGGGCTGCTGTCCCATAGGGCTTCTGTCCCATAGGGCTGCTGTCCTGTAGGGCTGCTGTCCTGTAGGGCTGCTGTCCCATAGGGCTTCTGTCCCATAGGGCTGCTGTCCTGTAGGGCTGCTGTCCCATAGGGCTGCTGTCCCATAGGGCTGCTGTCCTGTAGGGCTGCTGTCCTGTAGGGCTGCTGTCCCATAGGGCTTCTGTCCCATAGGGCTGCTGTCCCGTAGGAAAGCTGTCCCATAGGGCTGCTGTCCCATAGGGCTGCTGTCCCATAGGGCTGCTGTCCTGTAGGGCTGCTGTCCCATAGGGCTTCTGTCCCATAGGGCTGCTGTCCTGTAGGGCTGCTTTCCCATAGGGCTTCTGTCCCATAGGGCTGCTGTCCTGTAGGGCTGCTGTCCTGTAGGGCTGCTGTCCCATAGGGCTGCTGTCCTGTAGGGCTGCTGTCCTGTAGGGCTGCTGTCCTGTAGGGCTGCTGTCCCATAGGGCTGCTGTCCCGTAGGGCTGCTGTCCTGTAGGGCTGCTGTCCCATAGGGCTGCTGTCCTGTAGGGCTGCTGTCCTGTAGGGCTGCTGTCCCATAGGGCTTCTGTCCCATAGGGCTGCTGTCCTGTAGGGCTGCTGTCCCATAGGGCTGCTGTCCCATAGGGCTGCTGTCCTGTAGGGCTGCTGTCCTGTAGGGCTGCTGTCCCATAGGGCTTCTGTCCCATAGGGCTGCTGTCCTGTAGGGCTGCTGTCCCATAGGGCTGCTGTCCCATAGGGTGGCTGTCCCATAGGGCTGCTGTCCTGTAGGGCTTCTGTCCCATAGGGCTGCTGTCCTGTAGGGCTGCTGTCCCATAGGGCTGCTGTCCCATAGGGTGGCTGTCCCATAGGGCTTCTGTCCCATAGGGCTGCTGTCCTGTAGGGCTGCTGTCCCATAGGGCTGCTGTCCTGTAGGGCTGCTGTCCCATAGGGCTTCTGTCCCATAGGGCTGCTGTCCTGTAGGGCTGCTGTCCCATAGGGCTGCTGTCCCATAGGGTGGCTGTCCCATAGGGCTTCTGTCCCATAGGGCTGCTGTCCTGTAGGGCTGCTGTCCCATAGGGCTTCTGTCCCATAGGGCTGCTGTCCTGTAGGGCTGCTGTCCCATAGGACTGCTGTCCTGTAGGGCTGCTGTCCTGTAGGGCTGCTGTCCCATAGGGTGGCTGTCCCATAGGGCTTCTGTCCCATAGGGCTGCTGTCCTGTAGGGCTGCTGTCCCATAGGGCTTCTGTCCCATAGGGCTGCTGTCCTGTAGGGCTGCTGTCCCATAGGGCTGCTGTCCCATAGGGCTGCTGTCCTGTAGGGCTGCTGTCCTGTAGGGCTGCTGTCCCATAGGGCTGCTGTCCCATAGGGTGGCTGTCCCATAGGGCTGCTGTCCTGTAGGGCTGCTGTCCTGTAGGGCTGCTGTCCTGTAGGGCTTCTGTCCCATAGGGCTGCTGTCCCATAGGGCTGCTGTCCTGTAGGGCTGCTGTCCTGTAGGGCTGCTGTCCCATAGGGCTTCTGTCCCATAGGGCTGCTGTCCTGTAGGGCTGCTGTCCTGTAGGGCTTCTGTCCCATAGGGCTTCTGTCCCATAGGGCTTCTGTCCCATAGGGCTGCTGTCCTGTAGGGCTGCTGTCCCATAGGGCTGCTGTCCCATAGGGTGGCTGTCCCATAGGGCTGCTGTCCTGTAGGGCTGCTGTCCCATAGGGCTGCTGTCCTGTAGGGCGGCTGTCCCATAGGGTGGCTGTCCCATAGGGCTGCTGTCCTGTAGGGCTGCTGTCCCATAGGGCTGCTGTCCTGTAGGGCGGCTGTCCCATAGGGCTGCTGTCCTGTAGGGCGGCTGTCCCATAGGGCTGCTGTCCTGTAGGGCTGCTGTCCTGTAGGGCTGCTGTCCTGTAGGGCTGCTGTCCTGTAGGGCTGCTGTCCTGTAGGGCTGCTGTCCTGTAGGGCGGCTGTCCCATAGGGCTGCTGTCCTGTAGGGCTGCTGTCCCATAGGGCTGCTGTCCTGTAGGGCGGCTGTCCCATAGGGTGGCTGTCCCATAGGGCTGCTGTCCTGTAGGGTGGCTGTCCCATAGGGCTGCTGTCCTGTAGGGCTGCTGTCCCATAGGGCTGCTGTCCTGTAGGGCTGCTGTCCCATAGGGTGGCTGTCCCATAGGGCTGCTGTCCTGTAGGGCTGCTGTCCCATAGGGCTGCTGTCCTGTAGGGCGGCTGTCCCATAGGGCTTCTGTCCCATAGGGCTGCTGTCCTGTAGGGCTGCTGTCCCATAGGGCTGCTGTCCCATAGGGCTGCTGTCCTGTAGGGCTGCTGTCCTGTAGGGCTGCTGTCCCATAGGGCTGCTGTCCCATAGGGCTGCTGTCCTGTAGGGCTGCTGTCCTGTAGGGCTGCTGTCCCATAGGGCTGCTGTCCTGTAGGGCTGCTGTCCTGTAGGGCTGCTGTCCCATAGGGCTGCTGTCCTGTAGGGCTGCTGACTTGTAGGGCTGCTGTCCCGTAGGAAAGCTGTCCCATAGGGCTGCTGTCCCATAGGGCTGCTGTCCCGTAGGGCTGCTGTCCCGTAGGGCTGCTGTCCCATAGGGCTGCTGTCCCGTAGGACTGCTGTCCTGTAGGGCTGCTGTCCCATAGGACTGCTGTCCCATAGGACTGCTGTCCTGTAGGGCTGCTGTCCCATAGGGCTGCTGTCCCGTAGGGCTGCTGTCCCGTAGGGCTGCTGTCCCATAGGGCTGCTGTCCCGTAGGGCTGCTGTCCCGTAGGGCTGCTGTCCCATAGGGCTGCTGTCCCGTAGGACTGCTGTCCCGTAGGGCTGCTGTCCCGTAGGGCTGCTGTCCCATAGGGCTGCTGTCCCGTAGGACTGCTGTCCTGTAGGGCTGCTGTCCCATAGGACTGCTGTCCCATAGGACTGCTGTCCTGTAGGGCTGCTGTCCCGTAGGGCTGCTGTCCCATAGGGCTGCTGTCCCGTAGGACTGCTGTCCTGTAGGACTGCTGTCCCATAGGACTGCTGTCCTGTAGGGCGTCTATCCTGGAGTTTTTAGATCGGTTCCAGTTTAGCTCCACCATCAGCCTGCTGATAGTGATGCAGCAGAAAGTTTCAGGACACCAGCCGTCCATGATTTCAATTAGAGGCCACTCAGTTAGCCCATTTCTGCTTAGCTTAGCTTAGTCTGTAGCTAACTTGTCTCATGCTAGCTAGATTTCTTGGGTTACTTCCTCAGCTTAGCTTTGCTCAGTCTGGCCTTTATTAGATCAGGTTTTGCTCATTCTGCTCATTGATCCATTTCAACTTCCTGTTCTGCATTTCTATGCTCATAACTTGATGTTCATAAGAACAGGAATAAACTGGGAGGCTGAGCGTTGAAGCCTGCAAACAGAAAGAGACCTTAACTATGAACCTGCTCAGACCAGCTCAGGTTCAGCACCAAGGCCAGTGACGTGTTCTGCCCTGTGTCTGCAGGTAAATCCATGCCGTATGAATTCGACATCAGGGTACCGTTTTACATCAGAGGACCAAACGTGGAGCAAGGCAGCATGTAAGCACCAACCCAACGCCCCCCACACCCACCACTGACGAAGCTTCGGCACGGCCCTCCTCTGAGGCTGCAGTGGCTGAAGGATTGATCTTCAATAGCCCCTCTGATTAACTGACAGATCAGGGATCTGTCTGGAGGAGCTGAGCTAACATCTGGATCAGCTCTGCAGCTCTTCTGTTAGAAATCAGCACCAAATTAAGCTTAAAACTGATCAGAGTGACAGCAGAATGCATCATTTAGATCTGATTTTAGTGTTCCTCAGAGGGAACGGGAGTCGGTGTAGCAGCTAAAGCAGATTATTGCCCTCAGAGCTGCGGCACCATGAGCAGATTTACTGCTCTTCACTGCGTTTAAAGCTTTCTCAGCCCAATTTAACATGAATTATTTACTTTGAAATGCTATACAGAAGCACATCTCTAGACAACCATGCCTCCTCGCTCTGCTGTAGCCTAGCAACAGAAACTTTCCAGAGTTGGATCTTTATTTTATCTACAAATTGAAGGAAAGTCAGGAATTTATCTCCCTGTTTGAGAACTTTAATCATGACGGATCCTAACCATGAAAATCTGGGTGTTTGTTTCAGTAACGCTCACATGGTTCTGAACATCGATCTGGCTCCAACCATCCTGGACATCGCCGGCATCGACATTCCTCCAGACATGGACGGAAAGTCCATCCTATCCCTGCTGGACACCGACAAATCAGCCAACAGGTGGAAACACCCAGAGGGGCTATTCAGAGCCCACAGCGTGGATGGATGGATGGATGGATGGATGGATGGATGGATGGATGGATGGATGGATGGATGGATGGATGGATGGATGGATGGATGGATGGATGGAGGGATGGATGGATGGATAGATGGATGGATGGATGGATGGATGGATGGATGGTGGATGGATGGATGGATGGATGGATGGATGATGGATGGATGGATGGATGGAAGGCTGATGGAGGGATGGATGATGATGGATGGATGGATGGATGGATGGATGGATGATGGATGGATGGATGGATGGATGATGGATGGATGGATGGAAGATGGATGGATGGATGGATGATGGATGGATGGATGGATGGCTGATGGAGGGATGGATGGACGATGGATGGAGGATGGATGGATGATGGATGGATGGATGGAAGATGGATGGATGGATGGATGATGGAGGGATAGATGATGATGGATGGATGGATGGATGGATGGATGGATGATGGATGGATGGATGGATGGATGGATGGCTGATGGAGGGATGGATGATGATGGATGGATGGATGGATGGATGGATGGATGGATGGATGGATGGATGGATGGATGGATGATGGATGGATGATGGAGGGATGGAGGATGATGGGTGGATGGATGGAGGATGGATGGATGATGGATGGATGGATGGATGGATGATGGAGGGATGGATGATGATGGATGGATGGATGGATGGATGGATGGATGGATGGATGGATGGATGATGGATGGATGATGATGATGGGTGGATGGATAGATGGATGGATGATGGATGGATGATGGATGGATGATGATGGATGGATGGATGGATGATGGATGGATGGATGGATGGATGATGGAGGGATGGATGATGATGGATGGATGGTGGATGGATGGATGGATGGAGGATAGAGGATGGATGGACGATGGATGGAGGATGGATGGATGATGGAGGGATGGATGGAAGATGGATGGATGGATGGATGGATGGATGATGATGGATGCTATTAGATGTAGTTGGATGCTGTCAGATGATGTTGGATTGTGGTTGGATGGTTTTGGATGGTAGTTGGATGGTGTTGGATGGTTTTGGATGGTAGTTGGATGGTGTTGGATGGTTTTGGATGGTGTTGGATGCTGTTGGATGGTGGTTGGATGGTGTTGGATGGTGTTGGATGGTAGTTGGATGCTGTTGGATGCTGTTGGATAGTAGTTGGATGCTGTTGGATGGTGGTGGATGCTGTCAGATGCTGTTGGATGGTGTTGGATGCTGTTGGATGGTGGTTGGAAGGGGTTGCATGCTGTTGGATGTTGATTGGATGCTGTCAGGTGCTGTTTGATTGTAGTTGGATGCTGTAGGATGGTGGTTGGATGGTGTTGGATGCTGTTGGATGCTGTTGGATGGTAGTTGGATGGTGTTGGATGGGGTTGCATGCTGTTGGATGTTAGTTGGATGCTGTCAGGTGCGGTTTGATTGTAGCTGGATGCTGTAGGATGGTGGTTGGATGGTGTTGGATGCTGTTGGATGGTAGTTGGATGGTGTTGGATGCTATTAGATATAGTTGGATGCTGTCAGGTGCTGTTTGATGGTTGTTGGATGCTGTCGGATGGTGATGGGATGGTGTTGAATACTGTTTATAGTAGTTGGATAGTGTTGGGTGCTATTAGATGTAGTTGGATGCTGTCAGGTGCTGTTTGATTGTAGCTGGATGCTGTAGGATGGTGGTTGGATGGTGTTGGATGCTGTTGGATGGTAGTTGGATGGTGTTGGATGCTATTAGATATAGTTGGATGCTGTCAGGTGCTGTTTGATGGTTGTTGGATGCTGTCGGATGGTGATGGGATGGTGTTGAATACTGTTTATAGTAGTTGGATAGTGTTGGGTGCTATTAGATGTAGTTGGATGCTGTCAGGTGCTGTTTGATTGTAGCTGGATGCTGTAGGATGGTGGTTGGATGCTGTTGGATGCTGTTGGATGGTAGTTGGATGGTGTTGGATGCTATTAGATATAGTTGGATGCTGTCAGGTGCTGTTTGATGGTTGTTGGATGCTGTCGGATGGTAATGGGATGGTGTTGAATACTGTTTATAGTAGTTGGATAGTGTTGGGTGCTATTAGATGTAGTTGGATGCTGTCAGATGCTGTTGGATTGTTGTTTGCTGTTGCATGGTAGTTGGATGCCATCAGGTGCTATTTGATGGTAGTTGGATGCTGTCGGATGGTGGTTGGATGGTAGTTGGATGCTGTTGGATGGTGGTTGGATGGTGTTGGATGGTAGTTGGATGCTGCTGGATGGTAGTTGGATGCTGTCGAATTGTTGTTTGCTGTTGCATGGTAGTTGGATGCCATCAGGTGCTATTTGATGGTAATTGGATGCTGTCGGATGGTGGTTGGATGGTAGTTGGATGCTGTTGGATGGTGGTTGGATGGTGTTGGATGCTGTTGGATGGTAGTTGGATGCTCCTGGATGGTAGTTGGATGCTGTCGGATTGTGGGTGGATGGTGTTGGATGCTGTTGGATGGTGGTTGAATGGTGTTGGATGCTGTGTGGTGGTTGTTGGATGCTGCTGGATGCTGTTGGATGGTAGTTGGACGGTGTTGGAGTGTGTTGAATATTGTTGGATGGTGGTTAGATGGTGTTGGAGGCTACTGGTTGCTAGTTGCATGCTGTTGGATGCTGTTGGATGGTAGTTGGATGCTGTCGGATGGTGGATAGATGCTGTCAGATGGTTGTTGCATGCTGTTGGATGCTGTTGCATGGTAGTTGGATGCTGCTGGATGGTAGTTGGATGCTGTTGGATGGTGGTTGGATGGTGTTGGAGACTGTTGGATGCTGTTGAATGCTGTTGGATTGCTGTTGGATGGTGTTGGATGTTGTTGGATGGTAGTTGGATGGTGTTGCATGGTGTTGGATGGTAGTTGGATGCTGTTGTATGCTGTTGGATAGTAGTTGGATGCTGTCAGATGCTGTTGGATGGTGTTGGATGCTGTTGGATGGTGGTTGGATGGTGTTGGATGCTGTCGGATGGTTGTAGGATGATGGCTGGATGCTGTTAGATTGTAGTAGGATGGTAGTTGGATGGTGTTGGATGCTGTGGTATGGTAGCTGGATGGTGTTGGATGCTGTTGGATTGTGTTGGATGCTGTTGGATGGTGGTTGGATGGTGTTGGATGCTGTCGGATGGTTGTAGGATGGTGATTGGATGGTGTTGGATGCTGTTGGATTCTTGTAGGATGGTGATTGGATGGTGTTGGATTTTGGTAGGATGGTAGCTGGATGGCAGTTGGATGCTGTTGGATGGTGGGCTGGTAGAACTCACCCTGCTGTTCCTCTGTGTGCTCCAGGTTTCAGGTGAACAGGAAGCCAAAGGTGTGGAGAGACTCCTTCCTGGTGGAAAGAGGGTAATTAAACACAACCACCTGCCTTTAGTTCAGAAACTGCTCCAGACCACTGCAGACCATCCCAACAGACCACAGCTTCCTCTGGACGTCTTAGTGGAGGTCATGAAGGTGTTTCTGAAGCAGACAGAATGGAACCACCATCCATGTAGTGGAAATTAATCCCATGCTGTCTAATAATTCTACCGATTGGGAGCATGTATAAAGTAAAGAGAATTGGTCCTAGCACTGATCCCTGTGGTACTCCACAGGTAACCTTTGAGCATGAGGAAGATCTATCATTAACATGAACAAACTGAAATCGATCAGATAGATCAGATTTAAACCAGTCTGGAGCTGTTCCTTTAATTCCAACAAAATATTCAAGTCTTTCTAAAAGAATATTCTGATCAACTGTATCAAATGCAGCACTGAGATCCAACAGGACGAGCACAGATACAAGTCCATTATCTGAGGCCATGAGAATATCATTAGTGACTTTCACCAGAGCTGTTTCAGTGCTATGATGAGCTCTAAAGCCAGACTGAAACTCTTCAAAAAGTTCATTATGGTGGAAGTGATCGCACACTTGTTTGGCAACTACTTTCTCAAGAATATTAGATCAGAAAGAAAGATTGGATATAGGTCTATAATTGACCAAGTCATCTGGGTCAAGAGACGGTTTCTTAAGCAGAGGTTTAATTCCAGCAACCTTAAAAGCCTTTGGTACATATCCCTGTAACAGAGATAGATTAATCACATCTAGAATGGAGGAGGAGATCAAAGGGAATACCTCCTTAAATAACCTGGTTGGAACTGGATCTAACATCCAAGTTGAAGGTTTAGATGAAGACAATAGTTTTGCTAACACTGAACGTTCAACTGGATCAAAGCAGTCTAGAACCTTCTAGAGGAGCTGTGCATTCTTTGTGCTCTGAAAGCACCCTGAGATCCTACAGAAGGGGTCTCCTGGTACCTGTAGGGTCTGTTCTGAGATATCAGGATGGAATCTCCTTATGGAGTAAGTCAGCAGATATTTGACCTTCCTGCTGACTGGTTGTGCTGGATGCTGACCTCTGATTCTTTGCCAGTCTGTTGGTCCAGAAGCATCCGCTGTCAGTGAAGGTTTGCTGATCTGCTTCCTGACCTTTGGTGATCAGCTGGTGGTCTTACATGTTCTCGTGGAGCAGCCTCTGTGTCACATCATATCTATCTCCAGGGAAACAGTTCACAGAACCAGAACCAGATCATCCGGGAAGTTCTGGGCTGAAACTCTTTTTCTCACAGGAAGCTGCTTCATCAGCGGGTGGAGGGGAAGGAGGTGTCGGAGGAGGAGAACGTCCTACCCAAACACCAGCGCGTCAAAGACCTGTGCCAGAGAGCCGAGTACCAGACGCCCTGCCAGCAGACCGGACAGGTACTTCAAGCACCTGGAGACTCTTTGCCATTAACCTCCTCTGGTCCAGAACTTTACAAAAAGAAGGTTCCTCCTTGGCTCCTTCCTCTGTAACCGTTTCCATGTAGGAGGAACTTCTTCTTTCAACATATTGAATATATTTGATTCTTTAGAAGAATCAAAGCTTATAGTTCTAATGGCTCCATCAGTTCCTCCACGTTTTAAGGCCCTGTTCTCCTTCCAAAGTTCTGTCCTAAGTTTAGTACAGAGTTATGCTCTTGGTCCTATTCTCACCTGGGTCCTGTCCATTGCTCTGTCCTTGGTTGTGTCCATTGTTCTGTACATTGGTGTGTCCATTGGTCTGTCCATGGTTGTGTCCATTGTTCTGTCCATTGGTGTGTCCATTGGTCTGTCCTTGGTTGTGTCCATTGGTCTGTCCTTGGTTCTCTGCTGGGTCCCATCCTTCTGTCCTTTCCGTCTTGTTTTTTGCACTGAAAGGTTGTGTTTAACTCTTTTGCCCTGACGCTGCATTCAGGGTCAGCTGGGAATTTACAGGTACCATTTCAGCTCAGAGTGGCCAACAGTCCAGGACCAGGTCTTGTTCAGACATCAGAAAGACCAAAGCTTATTGTTCGATGACCTTATGCTGTAGTTTCTAATTCATATTCTTGGTTCAGGAGTAATTCCTTTTATCTGCTTCTGGAAGGTTCTGGCTCCAGGAAATGGACTTCCCTGGTCACAAGTGTTTCCTTGAAATGGTGGCGGAGTATAGGCAGTGAAGACCTTAACCCAAGTTGGACTGATGTTTATCAGCACCAAACTGAGCTCAGCTTCCTGACCCGTTGTTCTCTATGTGTTTAGAAGTGGCAGTGTGAGGAGGATGCATCAGGAAAACTGCGGCTCTCCAAATGCAAGAGTGAAGGGGGCAGGGTCAAAAGCTTCCAAAGGGGCGTGTCCAACCACCGACATCCAATCAGCATCAAATCTCAGCTGTACCTTCCCAACTCAGATGCCTGCAACTGCGACTTCAGCGACCTCCTGCCCACCAACCTCCGGCCCCCCATCTTGAAGTCGTTCAAGAAGAAATCGTTCTTCTCCAAGAAGAGTGAGTGTTACCTTGTTCCAGCAGCAGGTGGCAGCAGTGAGTGGACCTCAAACAGAGAGCCTTTCCCAGTCAGTGGCGTCTCATGTGCAGCTGAGCCGAGGCCTCTTGATTGCGCTGTAGGATATAACTACACCATCTGGCCTTTTCCTCAGGAATCAGGAATCTGTTATCCCCATGGCAGCAGCCCAAGCTCTGGTAGCGACTGTTGCCATGACACACCAGCTGCTGGTGAAGGAAGGCCGATGAACGTTGATACTGCTGCTTCATCAGGGGAATTACTGAGGGCTGTTCAGGTTAACCTTTGAACCCTACAACAATAAATCATATCAAGGCTTAAAGAAAATATTCAATCAGAACCACATTTAGGTGAGATCTCCGTTATGACACCATTTTTAACAAACGGTGGGATAACCGGTCAAATCAGCGACACTTTAACTAAGCCAGGGTCAGCTAGGGTCAGTTAGGGTCAGCAAAGGTCAGCTAGGGTAAGCTCAAATCTTCCTTCTCACATATAAAGCCTTAAATGGCCAAGCTCCATCTGATATCAGAGATCTGATTGTTCCTGATGTTCCTAACAGAGCACTTCGCTCTCAATCTGCAGGTTTACTAGTGGTTCCTAGAATTTCTAAAAGTAGAATGGGAGGCAGATCTTTTAGTTATCAGGCTCCTCTCCTGTGGAACCAACTACCAGTTTTAGTCCGTGAGGCAGACACCCTGTCTACTTTTAAGGCTAGGCTTAAAACTTTCCTTTTTGATAAAGCTTCTAGTTAGAGTGGCTCAGGTTATCCTGATCTATCTCTATAGTTCTGCTGCTATAGGCTTAGACTGCTGGAGGACATAGGGACCCCTTTTTCATCATTCTATCTCTATAGTTCTGCTGCTATAGGCTTAGACTGCTGGAGGACATAGGGACCCCTTTTTCATCATTCTGCTTCATTCTATCTCTATTCTCCCACTCTGCAGAATCTGTTAGTTCAATCTCTAACGTTCTGCTCTCTCTGCTTTTTCTCATAGTAGCTTCATCTGGTCTGTTCCTGTTTGGCTGTGACTCCATCCTGGAGAGAAATATCAGCTGTGCTGCTGCCATCAACACCTTTGTTTCTAGATGTTGAAGCTTGGCCTGTTTTCCAGTGTAGTCCTGTTTCTCTGACTGTGACTAACTGGATGTGCTCTCTTCATCCTCTGACATGGGAGCTGGCTCGGAGCTCGTCTGCCTGGCTGTGTGTTTCCTGGACGGGGCCGCCTGTGGAGCTGGTTGACAGTTGCCTTTTGTATCTATGCTTCTTTTTCTATGTCTGCTTCTGTCTCCTTGAACCCCAGTGGGCCTCAGCAGATGGCCGCTCACACTGAGCCTGGTTCTGCTGGAGGTTTCTTCCTGTTCAAAGGGAGTTTTTCCTCTCCACTGTCGCTACAAGCATGCTTAGTGTGAGGGATTGCTGAAGAGTCAATGAGTCGATGCAATCAGCTGGTTTTCCTTAGATAGAAAACTTTGAATCAATCTGACTGGATGATCTGGTGAACTGGAAAGTTATCTGAGATGACGTGTTTTGTAGAGCTATAGAAATAAACTGAAGTGAACTGAAAGGGTGACCTTGGCTGACCCTGCGGTGGTCGGCACTAATGGTGTAGTGACTATTGGATAGCAGGAGGGAGACGCCACTGAGTGGGAAAGACCACAACCAGTCATTAAAATGGACAGGAAGGAGTCCAAATATGTCAGCAGGTCTGTTCCTGTTGTTTGCTCACATGTTACTTTATTTACATTTTGCAGTGACTCCATATTAGCATCTGTATAATGTTTGAGGATGCTGCCCTCTAGTGGACAGAACCTTCCTCCTCCATCTCTATGGACTGTTTTTCATTTAGTAGGAGAGATGATTGATTGGTTGATTGATTGATTGATTGATTGGTTGATTGATTGGTTGATTTGTGATCGTTTCATCGGACTTGCGGCCGTATGTCTTGGACACTCGGGTGAAGAGAGGTGCGGAGCTTTCCACTGACCACTACCTGGTGGTGAGTTGGCTCCGGTGGTGAGGGAGGATGCTGGTCAGACCTGGCACGCCCAAACGTGTTGTGAGGGTCTGCTGGGAACATCTGGCGGAGTCCCGTGTTAGGCGGGGCTTTAACTCCCATCTCCGGCAGAACTTCGAACACATCCCGGGGGAGGTGGGGGACATTGAGTCTGAGTGGACCATGTTCCGTTCCTCCATTCTCAAGGCGGCTTATCTGAGCTGCGGCCGCAAGGTTGTCGGTGCCTGTCATGGCTGCAACCCTCGAACCCGCTGGTGGACACCTCCGGTGAGGGACGCTGTCAGGTTGAAGAAGGAGTCCTATCGGGCCTTTTTGGTCTGTGGGACTCCGGAACCAGCTGATGGGTACCGGTGGGCGAAACGGCATGCAGCTCGGGTGGTTGCTGAGGCAAAAACTCAGGTGTGGGAGGTGTTTGGAGAGGCCATGGAGAAAGACGGCAGTTGCAGCACAAACACTGTTTATAGTGGGGATGGTGTGCTGCTGACCTCGACTCGGGACGTTGTGGGTCGGTGGGCGGAATACTTCGAAGACCTCCTCAATCCCACCAACATGCCTTCCATTGAGGAAGCTGGGCCTGGGGACTCTGGGCTGGGCTCTCCAATCTCTGTGGGCGAGGTCGCCGAGGTGGTTAAAAAGCTCCTCGGTGGCAGGGCCCCGGGGGTGGATGAGTTCCGACCGGAGTTCCTTAAGGTCCTGGATGTTTTAGGAGTGTGTTGGCTGACGCGACTCTGCAATGTTGCATGGACATCGGGGGCAGTTCCCCTGGATTGGCAGACTGGGGTGGTGGTCCCCCTATTTAAAAAGGGGAACCGGAGGGTGTGCTCCAATTACAGGGGAGTCACACTCTTAAGCCTCCCTGGCAAGGTCTATTCGGGGGTGCTGGAGAGGAGGGTCAATCGGATAGTCGGACCTCGGATTCAGGAAGAGCAGTGTGGTTTCCGTCCTGGTCGTGGAACGCTGGACCAGCTCTACACCCTCAGCAGGGTCCTAGATGGTGCATGGGAGTTCGTCCAACCAGTCTACATGTGCTTTCTGGACTTGGAGAAGGCGTTCGGCCGTGTCCCTCGGGGGGCCCTGTGGGGGGTTCTCCAGGAGTACGGGGTGCCGGGCCCTTTGACATGGGCTGTCAGGTCCCTGTATGACCGGTGTCAGAGTCTGGTCCGCATTGCCGGCAGTAAGTCTTAGCCGGAAGAGGGTAGAGTGCCTTCTCCGGGTCAGGGGGGGTGTCCTGCCAAAAGTGGAGGAGTTTAAGTATCTCGGGATCTTGATCATGAATGAGGGAAGAAGGGAGCGGGAGATTGACAGGCGGATTGGCGCAGCGTCTGCCGTGAAGCGGGCGCTGTACCGGTCTGTCCTGGTGAAGAGAGAGCTGAGTCAAAAAGCGAAGCTCTCGATTTACCGGTCCGTCTACGTTCCTACCCTCATCTATGGTCATGAACTCTGGGTCATGACCGAAAGAACAAGATCCTGGATACAAGCGGCCGAAATGGGTTTCCTCCGTAGGGTGGCTGGGCTCTCCCTTAGAGATAGGAGGAGGAGCTCAGTCATCCGGGAGGGACTCGGAGTAGAGCCGCTGCTCCTCCACATCGAGAGGAGCCAGTTGAGGTGGCTCGGGCATCTGGTTAGGATGCTTCCTGGACGCCTCCCTGGTGAGGTGTTCCAGGCACGTCCCACTGGGAGGAGGCCCCGGGGAAGACCCAGGACACGCTGGAGAGACTATGTTTCTCGGCTGGCCTGGGAACGCCTTGGGGTTCCTCCTGAGGGGCTAGAGGAAGTGGCTGGGGAGAGGGAAGTCTGGGCCTCCCTTCTTAGGCTGCTGCCCCCGTGACCCGACCCCGGATAAGCGGAGGAAGATGGATGGATGGATGGATTGATTGGTTGATTGATTGGTTGACCTTACAGATTTCTTGTGTTTTACTTGTTTACAGATTTACCAATTTCCTTCATGTCCTCAGAATCTAATTTTCTGCGCCTCAGGGTTTAAAACCATGAAGAGCTACACAAGAAACCGCTACAGCCGCTCCTTGTCCAGCCTAAATGGTTACCCTGGTAACCACAGCATGGTGGGCGGAGCCAATCAGAGCGAGCCAGATGACGAGTTCAGTGGACTGGGAGGAGTTCCTGACCAAGTGGTGCCATCTGATGCGGTGAAAGTGACTCACAGGTGAGAAGAGTTTGAAATCAGCCTTGGTTCCATCAGGAAACAGATTTATTAAGGAATTAGGTTTAAAATATTCACTGATGGATCCTTTGAATTTGAGTTTGGAAATGAGATTTTCTTCACAATGACTTTCTGACAGGATTTATTGTTTCTTTATCTCAGAGGTAAAATCAGAACTTGTTTTAGATTTTTGATCTTTTGTAATAAACGCATCAAAGCTAAAGTTGTTTTATTGACTCATGAAATATTTCAGGTCTGAGAGACACTGAAGATAATTATTCATTCGTTCATTCATTCATTCGTTCATTCATTCATTCATTCATTCATTCATTCATTCAATCATTCGTTCATTCATTCATTCATTCGTTCATTCGTTCGTTCATTTATTCAGATAAAGGGCCATTTCCCTCTGTTTGACCTCTAACCGTTCTAGATCAGGGTTCTGAACAGAACATGTTGTCCCTGAACACGGTCTGGTTTTCCCGCCTTTGATCCCAGACTGGGATTTCCTTCCCGTTTCCAAGGTGACAGCTGGATGCTGTCTGAAGCGCTGCTTAGCTTCAGGAACACAAAACCCAACAGCTGCAGATTTTATTGACCAAAGCTGTAAAATCATGAGGGTTCTGTTGAAATGCGATGAGTCGCTGACGGCTCAGATGGCGGAGGTCAGTTCTGCATGAATGATCAAAGAAGTATGTCTGAGGGCGTGAACCGAGCCGCTTTCTGAGCGACTCTGATCCCAGTTTAACCAGACTGCCTCCCTGCAGGTGCTCCATCCTGTCCAACGCCTCCATCAAGTGCGACACCGGAGTTTATACATCTCTGCAGGCGTGGAAGGACCACAAGCTGCACATTGACCATGAGGTGAGGCCTGCTGGCTGGCAGTGACGCTGACAGACCCAAATGATTCATCCCCCCCGTTAATTAGATCCAGCTGAATCTATCAGACACTGAAAGGTGTCAGATCACTGTTTTTTCTTTTTTTATTCAACTCATTGCTCCTCTGTTGCTGCAGCTTCACACATCATCTCTGCATCTCTGAGATAGATGACAGATGCAAACATTGGCCACATTGCTTATGCAAACTCTGCAACAGAAACCAAAACGCTGAGCTTTGCCTCGCAGAAAGTAGAACTGCAACAAATCCAGGAAGGGCTCACCTGTCAACTGTAGGCTAACATCGTACGCTGCACACTGAAGTCACACTGTTGGTCATTTTCTGAGTTGAAATAGTGAAAGGTATAATACCATAAGATACGATAACATACGATATGATAAAATACGATAACATACAATATAACTGTCACTGTGAGGATGGTAAAGGAAGGCCGTCTGTGGTCAGGACCAGTCTGGGCCGATACCTGGAGAAACAGAACATCTGGTCTTTTGCAGATCGAGACTCTGCAGACCAGGATAAAGAACCTGAGAGAGGTCAGAGGTCACCTGAAGAAATCCCGCCCCCTAGAGTGTGACTGCAACAAGTATCTGTGAGTACGCATCCAGAAAGGAGCCACCAGCAATAGGACTGCAACAATTAATCATTTAATCCATTAAATAATTATCAACTGATGTAGTAATCAATTAATCGTTAACTGGATTATAAAAACAGGCCTTTAGCTGAAAGAGCGACACACTTAGAGCAGCAATTATACCAAGATTGCATAAAATATGATGTAAACATTTTGCATCTCAGATAAAAATATTTTTTCATTTGTCAATATTCTCTATCCAGACCTCCTGAAGCTGAAAAGGTTCAGTCTCACCTGGTTTCATCTGATCTTCTTTAACGAACCTTCGGCTGTCCGATCATTAATCGATTAGTGGAAGAAATAATCCACAGATTAATCGGTTTGCTAAATAATGGTTCGCTGCAGACCTGCCCTGCAGGAGGAGGTTCTGGGTTTAGGTCCAGTATTAGTCTGATCCCCCCACAGGGTGGTCTCCATGACAACAGGGTTGTTAGGATTAGTGTTGGGTTAACAGGATGGATAGAAGTCAGTCTAAAGGAAAGTGTGTGAGTGTAGCCATTTTTTATCAGCTTGTGGGGACAGTTCTCCAGAATCTGCTCCTCTGGGAGAAGCAGCCAACTGGTTCCCACCAGGAAAGCTCCTCCTGGGGGGTGGGGGGTTAGGACTAGCTGGGAACTGAGGTGGTGTTTAGGGGGAGGTGTGTGTTGCTGATGTGTTACTGTATAGAAATGAATGGAAGTCAGTGCAGAGTCCCATTCAGCTTGTGTTCAGGTACAAGGCCAAGCTGAAGAAGAAGCTCCGCCTCAGAGGAGGTCTTCATCCCTTCAGGTAGGTCAGAGGTATCAGAGCAGGCTGATCCTGGCCAGGTTTCTCACCTGTAAACACCTGTACCTGTGCTGCAGGAAGGACGGGGCCTGGAACAAGAAGATCTGGATCCAGAAGGAGCAGAAGAGGAGGAAGAAGATGAGGAAGATGATCAAGAGGATTAGAAACAACGACACGTGTTCGATGCCCGGACTCACCTGCTTCACCCACGACAACCAGCACTGGCACACCGCCCCCTTCTGGACATGTACGGGACACACACACACACACGTGTTACACTATTCTTGTGGGGACTTCCCATGACTTCCATTCATTTCTACAGTCTACAGTTGACCCCTGACCCTAAGCATTACAGGTCAGGGGTCACCTAACCCTAAGCTCCATGGACGGCCTGTAATGCTAATATTTAATAACTGACCCTGATAGTTCAGAACCCAGTTAATCCCAGTTCAACCAAACCAGTATAATGATCTATGTAACATTCTATTTATATGATTTAAAGCTGGAGGCCTTTAATCAGACTCCAGTATCACTTATAATAAAACACTTTCTTTTATTAGAGGCCTGTAATCAGACTCTAGAACACAATTCAATAAATGAACCAACTTTGGAGATTTAGGAACAGATTTCTCTGTCAGGGTCAGATGAGGACAGGTGCAGCTGAAGGTTGGACATTTTCAGGATTTAACTGAAACTAAGTGGGAAAATATGGAATCTTTATTGCGCAGTAAATGCAGTAATAATCAGTCATCTGTAGTTATGTGGAACATTTTGTACACAATATCCTTTATTTTCTAAATTCTGGTGATTTTCAGAGAACTGAAGTAAAGAAGAAGGAGCCGTACAACGATGTTAATCAATTATTCTCTGCAGTTCAATAAAATAACCAAATAATAATTCATTACTGGATTATTGGCACTAATACAGGAACCATTATAATTGAATCCAAACTACACTGTGTCTGAATATTTGGTAATAGGCTGAGTATTAAAAATATTAACTCATTACCTTATTAGTTGTTTTTTTTATTGAGAAAACAGCTCAATAATTCAGACATTCTATAAAAACTCTCCATGACGCCAGGCAGCATTTCTCTGGATGCTTCCTTTAGGAAGGAGTGATGGAAACATATTTAATGGACGGATGGATGGTCCATAACTTTGACATCAAATGGTTTCTAAGTTTCTTCTCGACAGGTTCAGTTCGGCTGTTTGGAGAAATCCGTTTTACGTCACTGCTGGTCGAAGTTATCTACTTCTATATTCTATATTATCTTTCCAGGGAAGATCAGTTGATTTGTTTTGGAATTTGCATCATTAGTAAAAGTGGCCACAGATGCAGTGGCAGCTGGTGGAGTTTCCTCCAGGGGGCGCTATACATTAAAACCAATCAAACGTATACTAATTTATCACACCAGTATATTTATATGAATGCCAACAACAAAAAACATGATAAAAACACTTAAAAACAAAACATCATTTCATGTCCAGGTTTACTTCCTGTCCATAAATCTCTTCTGAGGCTGCGAAGGTTAATCTGTGTTTTGTCCAATATTGAGTCACAAACCTAAAACAATAATCTACCAGTTTTTTTCTTTTTACCAGACAAGGTATTAGTCAGCTTTATATTTTTTATTGTATAGAACTATTTTCTGAGAATGTGTTTATTTAAGAGCACCTATGCAAATAAACAAACATCTAGAAAAAGTAGAATATATTCTATTATTTTCCATGTGAATCCCAGATTGTTTGTTCTTCTTTTCCTTTTCCACAAAGTGCTTTAAATCAGTCCTAGCTGTCTTTATCCAGGCTGGATCAGATCCTGACCTTTGAGGCAGGGAAAGCAGGATAAAGCCTTAGCCTCGCTGCATGCAGTTAGCCTCGCTGCACGCAGTTAGCCTCGCTGCATGCAGTTAGCCTCACTGCGTGCAGTTAGCCTCGCTGCGTGCAGTTAGCCTCGCTGCGTGCAGTTAGCCTCGCTGCGTGCAGTTAGCCTCGCTGCGTGCAGTTAGCCTCACTGCGTGCAGTTAGCCTCGCTGCGTGCAGTTAGCCTCACTGCGTGCAGTTAGCCTCGCTGCGTGCAGTTAGCCTCACTGCGTGCAGTTAGCCTCGCTGCGTGCAGTTAGCCTCGCTGCATCCAGTTAGCCTCACTGCGTGCAGTTAGCCTCGCTGCGTGCAGTTAGCCTCACTGCGTGCAGTTAGCCTCGCTGCGTGCAGTTAGCCTCGCTGCGTGCAGTTAGCCTCGCTGCGTGCAGTTAGCCTCGCTGCGTGCAGTTAGCCTCGCTGCGTGCAGTTAGCCTCACTGCGTGCAGTTAGCCTCGCTGCGTGCAGTTAGCCTCGCTGCATCCAGTTAGCCTCACTGCGTGCAGTTAGCCTCGCTGCGTGCAGTTAGCCTCGCTGCATCCAGTTAGCCTCACTGCGTGCAGTTAGCCTCGCTGCGTGCAGTTAGCCTCACTGCGTGCAGTTAGCCTCGCTGCGTGCAGTTAGCCTCGCTGCATGCAGTTAGCCTCACTGCGTGCAGTTAGCCTCGCTGCATCCAGTTAGCCTCGCTGCATGCATTAGCCTCGCTGCATGCAGTTAGCCTCGCTGCACGCATTAGCCTCGCTGCATGCAGTTAGCCTCGCTGCATGCATTAGCCTCGCTGCATGCATTAGCCTCGCTGCATGCAGTTAGCCTCGCTGCACGCATTAGCCTCGCTGCGTGCAGTTAGCCTCGCTGCATGCATTAGCCTCGCTGCATGCATTAGCCTCGCTGCATGCATTAGCCTCGCTGCATGCAGACCCTGGAAAAGGACTGCCATTTCTCTCTCTCTCTCTCTCTCCAATGCGGCTCTACCTTTCAGTGACTCGACCTCAACCTGCGAACACGTCCAGATTTCCACACAGATACCAGCAGGTCATGTTTTTATTTAATGAACACGAGTCTTATTGCTGGAAACTTTTTATTTATAAATATGGGTAAGATGAGATCCATCCCAGCGACCGTCCCATCACTGCATTCTTGCACCTCCTGGAGGAGAAATGGGCTCCTGCACGTGTTTGATAGGCGATCCCTTTGGAGCGGGTACAGGGTTGTCCATGAGCGGTTTGGTTTAAAGGTGAGAGGGCGGAAATCCTCCAGTATACCGTCAATGTTGGCTTCAGACCTTCAAACACAGGTTTCCACAGGAAGCCTGTCTCTGCAGCCTTTGACTGGTTCAGGACTTCATTAGTTCAGGTGTAGAAGACCAGGAAAGTCCCGCTTCATGTCCTCAGACAGCTTAGAACCAATCAGGGCTCTGCAGCTGCTGTTAGGAACCTCCTCTCCACCCTAGAGCTGCTCGGTTTCCATCATCACCACGTTTAGCTTCATGTCGTTTGGTCTTTGTGTTTTCCTGAACTCTTCACCTGCCGTGTCTGTGAAAGAAATGACCACCAGGTGTCTCTGCTGGTGGTTAGCATGGGGGGGTCTGAGGACTGGCTGTGTTTGTGTTTCAGTGGGACCGTTCTGCGCCTGCACCAGCGCCAACAACAACACCTACTGGTGTCTGAGGACCATCAACGAGACACACAACTTCCTGTTTTGTGAGTTTGCCACTGGATTCCTGGAATACTTCGATCTAAACACCGACCCGTACCAGGTAACGCCATCTAACCTTCACATGTGGATGATGAACCGTGCAGCTCTGGTCTTCCTTTGAGGAACCTTTGAAACCCTCAGCAGCTCTCCATCATGGGGTGTCTGTCTCTGGATACTAAAGCTGCACTGGTTGTGTTATTTCCTGGAACCAGTACATTTACTGGGAACCCAAAGCAAGCGGAAGTTTCTCCCATGGTGTCTGCAGCTGATAAACGCCGTCAGCTCGTTGGATCGGACCGTTCTCAATCAGCTGCACGTCCAGCTGATGGAGCTCAGAGGCTGCAAGGGTCACAAGCAGTGCAACCCTCGCACACGCTCCGTGGAGCTGGGTACGACACGCCCACAAACACACACCGTCACCATGGCAACGCTGCATGTCTGTTTACTGAGTGATCGGTTTGGAAACGTACTGCGAAACTTTATGAACTTTAGTTTGAGGATTTGTTGCTGTTTCCTGAAGAGGATTTAATTATTGTTTAAAAGAATTTAAAGGAAAAGTTCAGTCAGCAGGAAATAATCAATGGATCATTATTTATACCTAAAACTAAAACGATTGCGGTGATTTCATGAATTTAGCGTAAATCAGTAAAAAAATAAAAATAATGATTTTCATCGCGATCATTGAGTCTGGGAGCGGCCATTTTTGCCCAAATATAGTAGCCCCTCCCTCCTGCCATCTTCCAGCAGTGACGTCACGGTGCGGTAAGCCTAGCGCCATTCTCCCCGCTTTCCAAGCTAAATCAATGGGAACTACTAGACACATCGAACTTCTGGCCAGAGAAAAAACCCGTAATATGTAGCCAACATTTGGAAGAAGAATGTTTTCAAGATGACTTGGATAATAGCGCGTTGTGACAAACATCAGATACAGCACTGGGACTTGATCAACAGCCGATACCGCACCGTGACAATGTCACTAACCAGTAGGTGGCAGTAGTGTTCTTTGACAAACATGGATGCCTCCAGTAAAGCACATTCACATGAAAATTACTCTGAATTAAAAACACTGATCATTTATTAAACAGGATGGAATCATTTCAGATTTAAAGAACTTTCAGAAGTTTGAATTCTGAATATGAGCGACTTTTCCTTTAACCCTTGCAAAAACTGGAGAGAATATATTTATTTACAAAAATGAAAACAGAAAATAAGCTCCAGAAATCCTGTATTCAAAGAAAATGACTCTTGTTCCAGTTTCAATTTTATAATTACCAAACCATTAAATGTCAAATCTCAGTCCACCCAGGTAGAAAGTGTCTCAGTCCACCTAGGTAGAAAGTGTCTCAGTCCACCCAGGTAGAAAGTGTCTCAGTCCATCCAGGTAGAAAGTGTCTCAGTCCACCCAGGTAGAAAGTGTCTCAGTCCACCTAGGTAGAAAGTGTCACAGTCCATCCAGGTAGAAAGTGTCTCAGTCCACCCAGGTAGAAAGTGTCTCAGTCCACCCAGGTAGAAAGTGTCTCAGTCCACCCAGGTAGAAAGTGTCTAAGTCCACCCAGGTAGAAAGTGTCTCAGTCCACCCAGGTAGAAAGTGTCTCAGTCCACCCATGTAGAAAGTGTCTCAGTCCACCCAAGTAGAAAGTGTCTCAGTCCACCCATGTAGAAAGTGTCTCAGTCCACCGAGTTAGAAAAATGTCTCAGTCCACCCAGGTAGAAAGTGTCTCAGTCCACCCAGTTAGAAAAATGTCTCAGTCCACCCAGGTAGAAAGTGTCTCAGTCCACCCAGGTAGAAAGTGTCTCAGTCCACGCAGGTAGAAAGTGTCCCAGTCCAACCAGGTAGAAAGTGTCTCAGTCTACCCAGGTAGAAAGTGTCTCAGTCCACCCATGTAGAAAGTGTCTCAGTCCACCCAGGTAGAAAGTGTCTCAGTTCACCCAGGTAGAAAGTGTCTCAGTCCACCCATGTAGAAAGTGTCTCAGTCCAACCATGTAGAAAGTGTCTCAGTCCACCCAGGTAGAAAGTGTCTCAGTCTACCCATGTAGAAAGTGTCTTAGTCCACCCATGTAGACCACTGAAGGGAAAATAAGCATAAGATAAACAAATATTAAAATAAACTAGAGACTAAAGCTGTGTTTTAAAATCCAAACAAGATTTTAACTTGCTTCACCTTCAGGATGGCCAACAGCCTCAGCAGCTGCTGGTTCCTTCAGGAAACTGTAGTTCAGATATAAACAGGAGCCGTTACTTAGTAACCAATCAGATGTTGTTTTCAGCAGGAGGACGGACTGATGGCGGCTTTGATGACTACAGGTACACACCCTCACCTGAACCCGACGCCCATGTGTGTTAGTGTGTGTGTGTGTGTGTGTTTAACTGTGTGTGTAAAGTGCAGATTAGACTTCTTCAACCGCACACATCAAATGTCGCTTGCTTCTGGTCGTGAACCAGTTTTACTGCTATTCTTCTGCACCATCAGTCTGGAATTTCTAGGGACGGGCTAACGTTAGCCCTGGCTGCTGAAAACGGGCTAACGTTAGCCCTGGCCGCTCCCGTTAGCTTTGGAGGTCTGCTGCTGCCGCGGTCCTCTCAACTTCGTAAATCTGTTTTTAAATTACGCATAAGATCAGTAAATGGGCCATATAGTGACGCTTCAAGTATATTATTCTCGCATCAAATGATACTAAAATGTACTTTGATTGAACAACAGAAAGAGAAATTTTAACTTTCAATGGAGTGCTCCATTGAAAGCTGCTGCTGCTGCAGTGCATGCTGGGAGGCTGCCAATCTCAAGAACGGACAAGTTTGCTCTGATACATGCTGGGCAAAGAGGGCGGGGCGAGAGCCACATCCGGGGATTTGGTGCGTTCTCGGTCTGGCGATCTCGGCAATTGGAACAGCTGAGGCTGATGACACGTCACGAGGACACGAGAACGCTCAAGAACGCATATTGACAAACGGCCTCTATTTTCCAAAACAACAATGGAAGATATCACGGTCACGGTCATGCGCTGCTGATCGATTACTCGTTAAAATCAGCTCCTATAATCATCTCACTGTTTAACATCCAGTTTAATCAGCAGCTGTGGTTTACTGAATTGTAAAATAAATAAATGAGGTCCTTTTGAGCTGTTCCGTGTTGTTATTTTAAACGCCAAGAGAATCGTCTTTTTCCAACAGATAGTGAGTAGTTATCCTTTTCCTTTGGTGATAAAAGAGGATGGAAACTGGCTGATAGCAGGACACAAATATTAAGAGTTCCTGAAAAGATGAGAGTAGATTTAATGATAAATTCCATTCAGGTAAATTAAGGGGGAATAATGTGTGTTAATGTGTGTTACTGTGTGTTAATGTGTGTGTGTTAATGTGTGTTACTGTGTGTGTGTTAATGTGTGTTACTGTGTGTGTGTTAATGTGTGTGTGTTAATGTGTGTTACTGTGTGTGTGTTAATGTGTGTTACTGTGTGTGTGTTAATGTGTGTTACTGTGTGTGTGTTAATGTGTGTGTGTTAATGTGTGTTACTGTGTGTGTGTTAATGTGTGTTACTGTGTGTGTGTTAATGTGTGTGTGTTAATGTGTGTTACTGTGTGTGTGTTAATGTGTGTGTGTGTTAATGTGTGTTACTGTGTGTGTGTTAATGTGTGTGTGTTAATGTGTGTTACTGTGTGTGTGTTAATGTGTGTTAATGTGTGTGTGTTAATGTGTGTGTGTTAATGTGTGTTACTGTGTGTGTGTTAATGTGTGTTACTGTGTGTGTGTTAATGTGTGTGTGTTAATGTGTGTTACTGTGTGTGTGTTAATGTGTGTTAATGTGTGTGTGTTAATGTGTGTGTGTTAATGTGTGTTACTGTGTGTGTGTTAATGTGTGTTACTGTGTGTGTGTTAATGTGTGTTACTGTGTGTGTGTTAATGTGTGTTAATGTGTGTGTGTTAATGTGTGTTACTGTGTGTGTGTTAATGTGTGTGTTACTGTGTGTGTGTTAATGTGTGTGTGTGTTAATGTGTGTTACTGTGTGTGTGTTAATGTGTGTGTTACTGTGTGTGTTAATGTGTGTTAATGTGTGTTAATGTGTGTTAATGTGTGTGTTAATGTGTGTTACTGTGTGTGTGTTAATGTGTGTGTGTTAATGTGTGTTACTGTGTGTGTGTTAATGTGTGTTACTGTGTTTGTGTGTTAATGTGTGTGTGTTAATGTGTGTTACTGTGTGTGTGTGTTAATGTGTGTGTGTGTTAATGTGTGTTACTGTGTGTGTGTTAATGTGTGTGTTACTGTGTGTGTTAATGTGTGTTAATGTGTGTTAATGTGTGTTAATGTGTGTGCTACTGTGTGTGTGTGTTAATGTGTGTGTGTGTGTTGTGTGTGTGTGTGTGTGTGTGTGTGTGTGTGTGTGTGTGTGTGTGTGTGTGTGTGTGTGTGTTAATGTGTGTGTTACTGTGTGAACTACTGTGTGTGTGTGTTAATGTGTGTGTATGTGTGTGTGTTAATGTGTATTAATGTGTGTGCTACTGTGTGTTAATGTGTGTTTGTGTTATTGTGTGTGTATGTGTGTGTGTTAATGTGTGTGTATGTGTGTGTGTTAATGTGGGTTAATGTGTTTGCTACTGTGTGTGTGTGTTAATGTGTTTGTGTTATTGTGTGTGTTAATGTGTGAACTACTGTGTGTGTGTGTTAATGTGTGTGTTAATGTGTGTTAATGTGTTATTGTGTGCTACTGTGTGTGTGTTAATGTGTGAACTACTGTGTGTGTGTTAATGTGTGTGTTAATGTGTGTTAATGTGTTATTGTGTGCTACTGTGTGTGTGTTAATGTGTGTGTGTTAATGTGTGTTAATGTGTGTTAACGTGTGTGCTACTGTGTGTGTTAATGTGTGTGTGTTAATGTGTGTTAATGTGTGTTAATGTGTGTTAATGTGTGTATGTGTGTGTTAATGTGTGTGTATGTGTGTGTGTGTTAATGTGTGTTAATGTGTTTGCTACTGTGTGTGTGTTAATGTGTGTCTGTGTTATTGTGTGTGTATGTGTGTGTGTTAGTGTGTGTGTTAATGTGTGAACTACTGTGTGTGTGTGTTAATGTGTGTGTTAATGTGTGTTAATGTGTGTGCTACTGTGTGTGTTAATGCGTGTGTGTTAATGTGTGTGTGTTAATGTGTGTTAATGTGTGTGTTAATGTGTGTGTATGTGTGTGTGTGTTAATGTGTGTTAATGTGTTTGCTACTGTGTGTGTGTGTGTTAATGTGTGTCTATGTTATTGTGTGTGTATGTGTGTGTGTTAATGTGTGTGTTAATGGGTGAACTACTGTGTGTGTGTGTTAATGTGTGTGTTACTGTGTGTGTGTGTTAATGTGTGTCTATGTTATTGTGTGTGTATGTCTGTGTGTGTTAATGTGTGTTAATGTGTTTGCTACTGTGTGTGTTAATGTGTGTGTGTTAATGTCTGTGTGTTAATGTGTGTTAATGTGTGTGTTAATGTGTGTGTGTGTGTGTGTGTGTGTGTGTTAATGTGTGTTAATGTGTTTGCTACTGTGTGTGTGTGTGTGTGTTAATGTGTGTCTATGTTATTGTGTGTGTATGTGTGTGTGTTAATGTGTGTGTTAATGGGTGAACTACTGTGTGTGTGTGTTAATGTGTGTGTTACTGTGTGTGTGTGTGTTAATGTGTGTCTATGTTATTGTGTGTGTATGTGTGTGTGTTAATGTGTGTGTTAATGGGTGAACTACTGTGTGTGTGTTAATGTGTGTGTGTTAATGTGTGTTAATGTGTGTGTTAATGTGTGTGTGTTAATGTGTGTTAATGTGTTTGCTACTGTGTGTGTGTGTTAATGTGTGTCTGTGTTATTGTGTGTGTATGTGTGTGTTAATGTGTGAACTACTGTGTGTTAATGTGTTTGCTACTGTGTGTGTGTTAATGTGTGTCTGTGTTATTGTGTGTTAATGTGTTTGCTACTGTGTGTGTGTGTTAATGTGTGTCTGTGTTATTGTGTGTGTATGTGTGTGTTAATGTGTGTGTTAATGTGTGAACTACTGTGTGTTAATGTGTGTTAATGTGTGTTAATGTGTGTGCTACTGTGTGTGTGTTAATGTGTGTGTGTTAATGTGTGTTAATGTGTTTGCTACTGTGTGTGTGTGTTAATGTGTGTCTGTGTTATTGTGTGTGTATGTGTGTGTTAATGTGTGAACTACTGTGTGTTAATGTGTTTGCTACTGTGTGTGTGTGTTAATGTGTGTCTGTGTTATTGTGTGTGTATGTGTGTGTTACTGTGTGTGTTAATGTGTGTTACTGTGTGTTAATGTCTGTGTTAATGTGTGTGTATGTGTGTGTATGTGTGTTAATGTGTGTGTGTTAATGTGTGTGCTACTGTGTGTGTGTGTTAATGTGTGTGTGTTAATGTGTGTGCTACTGTGTGTGTGTGTTAATGTGTGTGTATGTGTGTGTGTTAATGTGTGTGTGTTAATGTGTGTGCTACTGTGTGTGTGTGTTAATGTGTGTGTATGTGTGAGTGTTAATGTGTGTGCTACTGTGTGTGTGTGTTATTGTGTGTGTATGTGTGTGTGTTAATGTGTGTGTATGTGTGTGTGTTAATGTGTGTGTATGTGTGTGTATGTGTGTGTCCTAATGTGTGTGTAACTTTGGGTGTGTTTGTTGCATCAGGCTGTTTGAGCGGAGGAGGTGGTCCAGAGTGAAGAAACCTTCATCATCCCGAACGCTGTGAGTCTTCCTGCATCTTCTCCTCTGTGTTTGCCCTTCATGTCGCCGCCTCTTTCCTCTCGCCTTTCTGACGCTCATGTCTTATAAGAACTTAGAATGAAACCGTAGTTTAACTCCTGGTTCCCCCTAAAGCATCATCAGAACAAACGGCAGCAGAACTCCTCCTCCGGTCTTTAATATGCTGAGAGGAGAACCTCACAGCTTTGTCTCTTTGACCTTTATTCCTTCATGGTTTATTGTCCTGTCCCTAGTGACAACCAGAAGGTTCTACACTCCCACCCTGGTTGACTGTGAACATCACGGAGGTTTCTCCTTCAGGTGCATCCTTTAGACAGAGAAATTCTCGTTTCAGGTGAATATTCTGAAGAATTCCAGGAATCAAACTGGAGGTTTCTGCGGAGGAGAGTTCAGGGTCAGTAGAGCGTTGGTGGGTCAGTAGAGTGTTTAGTAGCGTTGGTGGGTCAGTAGAGTGTTGGTGGGTCAGTAGAGTGTTGGTGGGTCGGTAGAGTGTTGGTGGGTCAGTAGAGTGTTTAGTAGCGTTGGTGGGTCAGTAGAGTGTTGGTGGGTCAGTAGAGTGTTGGTGGGTCGGTAGAGTGTTTAGTAGTGTTGGTGGGTCAGTACAGCTCAGCTTACAGGCGCTGAAATTAAAGTGCAAGGAGCTTCAGGCTGCAGCTGGCTGTCTGATGGATCGTTAGCTCACTGGACTCTAATGTCGGCTGCTTTACATATTCTCCCCAGCAGGTGTTCTGTTGGGTAGCAGCAATAATCAGATCCTCAGCTCTCCTTCCTATAGGTTAGAGTTTTATCTATATATTCACTATTAGCTGAAGCATCCATCACCGCTTGGAGTGCTGCAACATGGCGGCGCAAATGCTAAACACCAGGTTGTTTTATGTTTATATATTTTTCATGTAATATAATTACTGATAATAGTCAGAGTGGCTTCATGAACTAAGTTAGTTTGGTTAACTGTTTAATCTCTGCTTTAAATGGGGTGGTCCCTCCATCATAATTTTAACTCTGCTTACGGAGGAACAGGAACTACGTCAGATGGAGCTTTTGGGAACTTCTGATGAACCAGAGCTGCGTTCAGCAGAAAACAGCTGCAGAACCTTAGAAACACCAGCAGACTCTGTTCCTTCAGTCCTCCCTGATGACCTTTGACCTCCTAACCATACATTTCTCTGTTTCATCCAACCGTTGCTTTAACGACCGTATTTGGGTTTCAGTTTATTGCCATATGTCTCCGCCTGCATGGGCCTCGCTCATCTTTAACACAAACAGATGTGCCGCCATGTTTGACGCTGAACATTCTCTCTCTGTTTGTGACCAGAGGGCCGATCTGGGACGGCTGGAAGGGATAAGCTTCCTGATTGGCTGACACTGGACCAGGCTCCGCCCACAGCAGCATTCTGAAGGAGGGAGGTGTGGTCATCGCCCCTACCCCAGCAATCAGCCAATCAGCTCCTGCAATTCATGTGACATCACTGGGAGAGGCGCCAGGAGCGAACGCTTGATGCACCTGTTCCTCCTCCTGCTCCTCCTCCTCCTGCTGCTCCCCCTGCCCTCCTTCATGACTGTGTTTGTTTGTAGTCTAACTGTCTGTAAAGACGTTGAAGGACCAGCTGGTCTCTGACCTCACCACCAACGCGGTCATCTCACTTCCTCCTTTGATGTTACTGCTGGTTGCCATGGTGACCAATACTAACAATGTCATCGACCAACGTCTGTTCCCCGACCCAAAGAGGATGACAGTGACAACAGGAAGTCCCCAATCAGGAACCGGACTTAATGATGATGTCATTTCTTCTTTGCTTTGATTATTGTTACCATCCAATCATCTTCCTCCTCCTGAAGCCGATGGAAGCGGCCATGGTGGGAAGGAAATCTGTTTCCATGGATTCACACAGGAAGTTCTGCCTCTAATTCTGAAATTATTCCTAATAATCCAAGAACAAACAACCACACCCTACAGCTCCACCCTATAGCTCCTCCTTCCTTCCTTCCTTCCTTCCTTCCTTCCTTCCTTCCTTCCTTCCTTCCTTCCTTCCTTCCTTCCTTCCTTCCTTCCTTCCTTCCTTCCTTCCTTCGTGAATTGGGTCTTCCTTCCTTCCTTCCTTCCTTCCTTCCTTCCTTCGTTCATGAATCGGGTCCTCTCTCCTTCCTTCCTTCCTTCCTTCCTTCCTTCCTTCCTTCCTTCCTTCCTTCCTTCCTTCCTTCCTTCCTTCCTTCGTGAATTGGGTCTTCCTTCCTTCCTTCCTTCCTTCCTTCCTTCCTTCCTTCCTTCCTTCCTTCCTTCCTTCCTTCGTGAATTGGGTCTTCCTTCCTTCCTTCCTTCCTTCCTTCCTTCCTTCCTTCCTTCCTTCCTTCCTTCCTTCGTTCATGAATCGGGTCCTCTCTCCTTCCTTCCTTCCTTCCTTCCTTCCTTCCTTCCTTCCTTCCTTCCTTCGTGAATTGGGTCCTCCCTCCTTCCTTCCTTCCTTCCTTCCTTCCTTCCTGTGTGAATCGGGTCCTCCCTCCTTCCTTCCTCCCTCCCTCCCTCCCTCCCTCCCTCCCTTCCTTCCTTCCTTCCTGTGTGAATTGGGTCTTCCTTCCTCCCTCCCTCCCTCCCTCCCTCCCTTTCCTTCCTTCCTTCCTGTGTGAATCGGGTCCTCCCTCCCTCCCTCCCTCCCTCCCTCCCTCCCTCCCTTCCTTCCTGTGTGAATCGGGTCCTCCCTCCCTCCTTCCTCCCTCCTTCCTGTCTCCTTCCTCCCTCCTTCCTCCCTCCCTCCCTTCCTTCCTTCCTTCCTTCCTTCCTGTGTGAATCAGGTCTTCCTTCCTTCCTTCCTTCCTTCCTTCCTTCCTGTGTGAATCAGGTCCTCCCTCCTTCCTGTCTCCTTCCTCCCTCCCTCCCCCCCTTCCTTCCTTCCTTCCTTCCTTCCTTCCTTCCTTCCTTCCTTCCTTCCTTCCTTCCTTCCTTCCTTCCTTCCTTCCTGTGTGAATCGGGTCTTCCTCCCTCCCTCCCTCCCTCCCTTCCTTCCTTCCTGTGTGAATCGGATCCTCCCTCCTTCCTCCCTCCCTCCCTCATCCCTCCCTCCCTTCCTTCCTTCCTTCCTGTGTGAATTGGGTCTTCCTTCCTCCCTCCCTCCCTCCCTCCCTCCCTCCCTTTCCTTCCTTCCTTCCTGTGTGAATCGGGTCCTCCCTCCCTCCCTCCCTCCCTCCCTCCCTCCCTTTCCTTCCTTCCTTCCTGTGTGAATCGGGTCCTCCCTCCCTCCCTCCCTCCCTCCCTCCCTCCCTTCCTTCCTGTGTGAATCGGGTCCTCCCTCCCTCCTTCCTCCCTCCTTCCTGTCTCCTTCCTCCCTCCTTCCTCCCTCCCTCCCTTCCTTCCTTCCTTCCTTCCTGTGTGAATCAGGTCTTCCTTCCTTCCTTCCTTCCTTCCTTCCTTCCTTCCTTCCTGTGTGAATCGGGTCCTCCCTCCCTCCCTCCCTCCCTCCTTCCTGTCTCCTTCCTCCCTCCTTCCTCCCTCCCTCCCTTCCTTCCTTCCTTCCTTCCTGTGTGAATCAGGTCTTCCTTCCTTCCTTCCTTCCTTCCTTCCTTCCTTCCTTCCTTCGTGAATTGGGTCCTCCCTCCTTCCTTCCTTCCTTCCTTCCTTCCTGTGTGAATCGGGTCCTCCCTCCTTCCTTCCTCCCTCCCTCCCTCCCTCCCTCCCTCCCTTCCTTCCTTCCTTCCTGTGTGAATTGGGTCTTCCTTCCTCCCTCCCTCCCTCCCTCCCTCCCTCCCTCCCTCCCTCCCTTTCCTTCCTTCCTTCCTTCCTTCCTGTGTGAATCGGGTCCTCCCTCCCTCCCTCCCTCCCTCCCTCCCTCCCTCCCTTTCCTTCCTTCCTTCCTGTGTGAATCGGGTCCTCCCTCCCTCCCTCCCTCCCTCCCTCCCTCCCTCCCTCCCTCCCTCCCTCCCTCCCTCCCTTCCTTCCTGTGTGAATCGGGTCCTCCCTCCCTCCTTCCTCCCTCCTTCCTGTCTCCTTCCTCCCTCCTTCCTCCCTCCCTCCCTTCCTTCCTTCCTTCCTTCCTTCCTGTGTGAATCAGGTCTTCCTTCCTTCCTTCCTTCCTTCCTTCCTTCCTGTGTGAATCAGGTCCTCCCTCCTTCCTGTCTCCTTCCTCCCTCCCTCCCCCCCTTCCTTCCTTCCTTCCTTCCTTCCTTCCTTCCTTCCTTCCTTCCTTCCTTCCTTCCTTCCTTCCTTCCTTCCTTCCTTCCTTCCTTCCTGTGTGAATCGGGTCTTCCTCCCTCCCTCCCTCCCTTCCTTCCTTCCTTCCTGTGTGAATCGGATCCTCCTTCCTTCCTCCCTCCCTCCCTTCCTTCCTGTGTGAATCGGATCCTCCCTCCTTCCTCCCTCCCTCCCTCATCCCTCCCTCCCTTCCTTCCTTCCTGTGTGAATCGGGTCCTTCATTCCTCCCTCCTTCCTCCCTCCCTCCCTCCTTCCTTCCTCCTTCCTTCCTTCCTGTGTGAATCGGGTCCTTCATTCCTCCCTCCTTCCTCCCTCCCTTCCTTCCTGTGTGAATCGGGTCCTCCCTCCTTCCTTTCGTTTCCTATTATTAAAGGTTCTGCTGTGTTCCTGCTGAACTGGTCCAGTTCTGGACCTGGACCCAGAAGGACCCGCCCCGCACTAACCTGTGGACTTTAGTCTGTGAATAAAGTGTTGAATGCCAAACTGATCAGAGCGTGTTTCTCGTGTTTTCACCAGAACCACTGAAGCTGCAGCAATCAATCGTTTATTAGTGAAACCAGGAAATACCGAAGTACAGAGCAAAGCAAACATTGATCATCATCCTTCAGCCGGAGGGATCAGGACTGAGGATGATGAGGATGAAGGAGGCAGCAGTGCTGTGGGCCTAGAGGCCCGTCTGAGTGGGGCTGAGCAGAGCCACAGCGGGTTCGCGGGTTCGGATCCGCAGCTTGTTGACGGTCGTCTCGGCGATGTCGGCTCTCTCCTCGGCGTCGTCCAGCTCATGTTGGATCTTTCTGAAGCGCACGGTGGTGCTGCTCACCTGCTCCTCCTGGTGGACAGATAGAGAAACACCTGGAAGGTTAAAGACCCCGGCTGCTGCAGAAGGTTCTGATCCGGTTTCCAGAATCTTTCACATAATCAATGAGCTGCAGGTTGAATTCTTTCCTTCATCAAACGATGTTTTAAATAGTTTGAGCTGAACCACCTTTGGACCTGGATCTGGTTCCCAGAGGGTTCTAAAGACTTACAGCGTTCTCAGCTTGTCTCTTGTAGCTCTTGGCTTTGCTCTGAAGCTTCTCGATCAGCTCCTGCATCCTCACTAAGGTCTTCCTGTCCTCCTCCGACTGCAGGAGACAGAAGCAATCAAGCACAGAACCAGCAGGAGATCAGGTGCAGAGGCAGGCGGGTCGGACCTGGTACATCAGCTCTTTGACTCTCCTCTCATAGCGGCGGACTTCCTTCTCATACTCCTCGCTCCTCTTTTTCTCCTCCAGCAGTTCCAGCTGAAGCTGGCGGACCTGGAAACAGCAGCGCAGACCTCAGACCAGCAGTCTACAGACCTCTCTCTGGTTTGATCCAGGGTTCCTTCAGCCTAACATCAGTTTTTCCTTACCCTGGTCTCCAGTTTATGAAGCTGCTTCTTTCCTCCCTTCTGGGCCGTCTGCTCCGCCTCGTCCAGTTTCAGCTGCAGGTCTGTCGGACCAACAGAACGAGTCAGTGGAGGAGCTGAAATCCCAGTCGTTCAAGTTCCAACCGACTAATCGAGCAGCGAAGCAACAGAATAAAATAACATCTGTTTGCTTTCTTTGGATCTGAATCCAGCAGATTCAGCCTGACGATGTTTTATCCAGTTAGCTTCAATAAAACAGACTTTAAATCCCAATCTGACCCAAATCTATTCATATATAAATCCAGTATGTAACGTTGAAGGCTTGACTTTAACTTTATTTCAAACTGCAGTTTTTAATCAGGCGGTTCAGCAAACTCAGAAAGACTTTCAGTGGTTCTGAGGAAAAGTTTCGTCCTCCAGAGAAACGGGTTATTTAAAGGGCGACTCTCTGCTTTTAAACTGAGTTCAACTTTAACTCCAGGTAAAATCAAAGTGAAGCTCCATTCAGCTAGCAGAGCTAGCAGAGCTTCAGTTAGCTAGTGGGGCTAGCAGAGCTTCAGTTAGCTAGCAGAGCTTCAGTCAGTTAGCGGAGCTCCAGTCAGCTAGCAAAGCTAGCAGAGCTTCAGTCAGCTAGCGGAGCTTCAGTCAGCTAGTGGAGCTAGCGGAGCTTCAGTTAGCTAGCGGAGCTTCAGTCAGTTAGCGGAGCTCCAGTCAGCTAGCAAAGCTAGCAGAGCTTCAGTCAGCTAGCGGAGCTTCAGTCAGCTAGTGGAGCTAGCGGAGCTTCAGTCAGTTAGCGGAGCTCCAGTCAGCTAGCAAAGCTAGCAGAGCTTCAGTCAGCTAGCAGAGCTTCAGTCAGCTAGCGGAGCTTCAGTCAGCTAGTGGAGCTAGCGGAGCTTCAGTTAGCTAGCGGAGCTTCAGTCAGTTAGCGGAGCTCCAGTCAGCTAGCAGAGCTAGCAGAGCTTCAGTCAGCTAGCGGAGCTTCAGTCAGTTAGCGGAGCTCCAGTCAGCTAGCAGAGCTAGCAGAGCTTCAGTTAGCTAGCGGAGCTTCAGTCAGTTAGCGGAGCTTCAGTCAGCTAGCGGAGCTTCAGTCAGCTAGCGGAGCTAGCGGAGCTCCAAATGTCGTCCTGGTCTCCACGAGGCTGAGAACATCTGGACTCAGAGGAGAGCTCAGAGATCTGCGCTCAAACAGACCAAAGCCAACAGCAGGGCAGCAGCTTCCAGTCTGGGAAGGAATCGGTTCCTTTTCCAAATTTTAAACTTAAATATTTTATGAATTGCTGATTAAAACTAGACTAATACTAAGATGGCTGCCACTGATCTGTTAGTCCCGCCCTAAAGGTCAGCCTTTGAAACTTCAGCATCCAATCAGAACCAGCATGACCAAATAAGGAGTGGCACCCCAGGTGCACCTTTCACTGTGGACTCCATGCTCCTCTTCATCCTCTCCAGAACATTGCTGCTGTCCTGCTCCTTCTTCAGCTCCTCGGCCATCACAGCCGCCTGGTGAGACAACAGGGAGGCAGCCATGATGTTTGATGTTGGGTGGTCTCTAAACTGGCTGAGGAGTGAGGACTGACGTCAGTGATGGCCTTCTTGGCTTTCTCCTCAGCGCTGCGGCTCTCCTGCATGGCCTCGTCCACCTGTCCTGTCAGCAGGGACAGGTCCGTCTCCAGCTTCCTCTTCTGGTTCAGCAGAGCCGCGTTCTGGAACACGGAGAACCTCAGGTCAGAACTCCTCCTGTCATGGCGTCTCCTTCCCTCTGTAGACCTACCTGCACCGTGAGGTGGTTTACTCTCTCGGACGCCTCAACCAGATCACTTTCAACCATCTTTCGGGCGCGGTCTGTCTGTTCCAGGACGCCTCTTAGCTCCGCCTCCTCTGCTGTCATCAGTGCACAGCTGCGCTCCAACACAATGACCTGCTCCTGCAGCTGGTTGGCCACCTGGACTTTGTCCTCCAGCTCCACCTGCTGCTCCTTCACCTGCGGCAGAAGTTAAGACATCTTGTTGGCAGTTAGCAGAGACGGAGGGAATCAGCTGGAGCCTCTCCATCATTTTTCACGGCCGTAGCTGCAGGTGAGCTGGTCAGGTGAGGTTACCTGGGTCTGCAGGTGTCTGATGATCTTCTGGCTCTCAGCTGACTGCCGGTTAGCGTGTGCTAACTGGACCTCCATCTCATTCAGGTCTGATTCCATCTTTTTCTTCAGACGGACGGCTTCCATGCGAGCGCGGCTTTCTGCCTCCAAACTGGTCTGCATGCCCTCCAGAGATCGCTGATGGTTCCTCCTGGGGGGCAGAGCAAATCTGTGGATGTTATTCACTGTTTTCTCCAGCTGGTTTGCAGTTTTCACAGACTGATCATTTTAGGCTGATGACGTTTTGTTGTTTGCTCTCTCTCCCTTTCCCGGTTGCTTTGACCAGAACCATCCTATATCTCCACTATGTAATCTGTGACGTCAGCAGTTTGCAATCAAAGCTTCCATCTTGTTTGGTACCTGAGGGTATCAAGCTCTTCATCTTTCTCGGCAATCTTCTGGTCTATCTCATTTCGAATCCGCTGCAGCTCCATCTGGAATCTCAGGTTCTTGCCCTCCTCGTGCTCCAGTGTGCCCTGATTGGTGGAGAGGTGGAAGGTTACCAGGTCAGGAACGTTCACAGGTATCCAGGTTCAAGGGAAGCCTTACCTCAGCCTCTTCCAGAGCTGCTCGGATGCTGCTTTTCTCCACATCCAGAACCTTCTTCATCCTCTCCAGCTCATGAATGGTCTTTCCTTCCTCACTAATCTGGTCCGTTAGCTCAAGGATTTCATCTGGAAAAGTTCACACCATAACAGAGCTGTCTGCTGGTGTTCATTATAAACATGTTCGGTAATGGACATTGTTATGCCTTAAAACATGGTTTTCATCAAGGACACGGGGGACCGACGTCTATGCTGCTTTTTGCAAATTCTAGAAGCTTCAGGAGACACTTCCACAGGGACATGCAATCCTGTCTCCCAACGTTGTTTGGGACAAAAGGTTCTACTGATAGACCGTATCTCATTCTGTGTACTTGTGCGTTCCTGTGAAACACCATCAGCCTAGCGCTGGTCCAGTTCACTAGAACAGCAGACAGGGAACGGACAAAGTCCCAGGATGCTGTTCTGGCCCCTCCCTCTTTATCCAGCATGCATCAGAGCAGATGTGTCTGTTCTCCAGACTAACAGCTGTCCCAGCATGCACTGCGGCAGCAGCAGCTTCCAGGTTAGCGCTCACAGAGAGATCAGAGGATTAAGTTCAAAGTTCTAAAGTTTTAAGATCATTTGAGGCTAGAACATTAAGTTTCACTATATGGAACATTTATGATTTAATGAATAATTTTAAAAAACATCTGATGTTGAGAGGACCGTGGCAACCAGTGGAGCTCTGAGGCTAAATGCAGCCAGGGCTAACGTTAGCCCAACTGTGGCGGCCAGGGCTAACGTTAGCCCAACTGTGGCGGCCAGGGTTAGGGTTAACCCTGGCCGCTTTAAATTCTGACATAAGATCAACGCCTGACGTGCTCCTTAAATCCGATTACTAAAATATAACCAAGAATGTCTGCTAGCTGCTAGCTTGGTTAGCTTTATGTCAAACTTCGCTAAAGGAGCTCAGTTCTTACCTTAAACCACAGAAGAATCAAATGTCTAAAAGTTTAGTGATTTCTGATTTAATAAATTGATTTAACCAAATAATGTTTCTGACATTATTTGACCACATTCCAAATTCAGCTGAACTACGATTTCATTGCCTCTTTTTATTGAATATGTTTTCCAGCCATCGTCATTCCTTCTTACTTTGTGTTCATAGAAGTTTAGTTCAGTTTAACTTGTTTAGTCCAGAGTTTAACTCAAACCTTTGATCTCGAGGAGGTTGTTATGTTTTGATTGAAGGGGAATTTCATTTTTTTCCCATTGTTTCCTTGATTTCCCGTTATTCCATCATGTTCTACTAAAAACAAAGCAGCGTGTGTATGACATCATCCGCGTGCGCCGGCTAGCATTCATTCATCCTGTCCGCTGAACTGCTGCTAGTTTTCCTCTCATGCCTGGAAGATGCCCAGTGCTGCTACCACAGATGATCTCGCTCTCCAGATGAACGATTCAGATGAGTTAGAATGAATAGAAGGGGTAGAGCGTAGCCGCCTGTGGCCCGGCCTGCCTGTCACTACTACAGTCCACCGCACGGATGATGTCATACACACGCCGCTTTGTTTTTAAAAGATCTAAAAATCTAACGGCGGATGTCTGGGGGGCAGTGATTGGCCTCCATGTTCTGAATGCTGGCGTACCATAAAGAATAAATGATGAACAGTTTAGTTTGTGCCTTCAAGTCGTTGCCCATAGGAAGACGTTACTGGATATAACCTAACGGAATATCTTCAGAACGGCTCCAAATGACACTAAACTCATATGGGAGAGTAGAACATGATGGAATAACGGAAAATCAAGGACCAATGGAAAAGAATCTGGCTACCCTTTAGGTGTAGAGTTTTCTGTTCGACTATGTTTTAAGGTTGATTCATCCTTTCATCTGTTGTCCAAAGACAGTTGGTCGTGTTCACAGGACAACGTATGACAGTCACATGGTGTCCCGTTAAATCATTATAAACAGTTGGGATATAATTTGATTCTTGGTCCTGAAGGAATTCTGTTTTCACTCAATATCTTTCTAAGAGAGAAACATTTACTGATAATCTCCATATGATGGTTGAACTGCAGGAGCCCAACTTGGTGTCTGATGTCCTTTTATGACAAGACCAGATGCATAAAAGCCAGAGTCATGCAGATACCTTGCAGGTTTTTATTTTCTCGTTTAACCGTCTCCAGATGGTCCAGAGCTTCTTCATAGCTGCTCTTTAGTTTGAAGAGCTCTGTGCTCAGACTGCGAGAGTCTCTCTGAGACGTCTCCAGCTCCATCTGGCTTTCCTCAAACTTCATCTTCCAGTCACTCAGCAGCTGCATCAGAAATCACAGATCCTCTGATCTTCATGTCCACCTCTGCAGGTCACAGAGACTGTCGGACATCTGGACTAACCTTGTCAAAGGTCCGCTGCTTCTTGTCCAGAGCCAGGTTTGCAGCAGTGGAGCGCTCCAGTTGAGCTGTGAGGTCATCGTTGTCAGCCTGGAGACGCTGCTTGGTTTTCTCAAGAGACGAACATTTAGCCTGAGCGGCCTCCACCGCTTCTTCAGCAGTCTGCAGTTTCACAACTAACTTCTTCCTGGAAACATTAAAATCATTTAAAATTTATCAGTAGGAGGCTTCAGACTTGTTAGAAAGTTAGCATATTAGCCAGAGGGTTCTGGGGACAGATCTTTATCTCTATCTTTAGCTGAAATGTTCTCTCCGTTCATGCATACGTTTCAGTCCAGGTAGTTCAAGAAAAAACAAAGTCTGGTCTGTTCTTAGGTTTGAGTTTGTGAATTTATGGCCGTCTATGTCTGCAATGGAATGGCAGCTTGTCTGTAGGCAACAGCCTGGATAGAGTACAACTCTAAAACCTGAATAACAAAAGCCTGTAAAGGTAACATCCCTGAAAAGAAACGCCCTGGATAGGAAACGCCCCGGATAGGAAACGCCCTGGATAGGAAACGCCCTGTTTAGGTAACATCCCTGAAAAGAAACGCCCTGGATAGGAAACGCCCTGGATAGGAAACGCCCTGGATAGGAAACGCTCTGGATAGGAAACACTCTGGATAGGAAACGCCCTGGATAGGAAACGCCCCGGATAGGAAACGCCCCGGATAGGAAACGCCCCGGATAGGAAACGCCCCGGATAGGAAACGCCCCGGATAGGAAACGCCCCGGATAGGAAACGCCCCGGATAGGAAACGCCCCGGATAGGAAACGCCCCGGATAGGAAACGCCCCGGATAGGAAACGCCCCGGATAGGAAACGCTCTGGATAGGAAACGCCCCGGATAGGAAACGCCCCGGATAGGAAACGCTCTGGATAGGAAACGCTCTGGATAGGAAACGCCATGGATAGGAAACGCTGCAGATAGGAAACGCCCTGGATAGGAAACGCCCTGGATAGGAAACGCCCTGGATAGGAAACACCCTGGATAGGAAACACCCTGGATAGGAAACGCCCTGGATAGGAAACGCCCTGGATAGGAAACGCCCTGGATAGGAAACACCCTGGATAGGAAACACCCTGGATAGGAAACGCCCTGGATAGGAAAAACCCTGGATAGGAAACGCCCTGGATAGGAAACGCCATGGATAGGAAACGCCATGGATAGGAACTGTCATAAGCTCAGAATGTAGGACCCAGTATTCAGGCGAGACAGTCAGTGGGATAATTTAAAGCGTTTATTTAAAACATTGGTTACTGAAGCGGGCTGTGGATCTCCATCGGCTGCAGCGCGGCACTGGGAACTCTGGTTTGGACCATGATAATCTGATGGAGGATGATTATCCATACGAGTCCCTAGCCTGGTTTGACAGTTCAGTCTTATCCAGAGAACAAGGTAATTCCCCGCTGGAGGGCGGGTTGATGATTGATTGATTCATTTTCATCCTTATTTTAACTCTTGAGATAAAACATTCTTCACGTTTAGCTTAAATTGAGAACATTCAGTGAATTGCTTTCAGGTTGGGCCAGAGTAACAGTGTCTGCATGTGTCCTCTCACTTTGCTTCCTCCAGCTCCTCTATCTTCAGCACAGCTTGGGTCTCATATTTGGTTCTCCACTCCACCACCTGACTGTTGGCTTTAGATAAGGCCTTCTGCAGTTCAGCTTTGGCCTCCTGCTCATCCTCCAGCTGCCCCGTCAGCAGACTGCAGTCATGGCGGGACGCTTGCACGGCGTGAGCGAGAGCCACGCGAGCCTTCGGCAGAAACACAAAGCATGACTGTGATCATTCAGCGGTTAGGAGTCAAAGATTGCTCATTGGTTGCTTTTAATGGTGGAACAATGGGGATTGCTTCAGTGTTACCTTGCAGTCTTCCTCCATTTGCTTCTTCAGGTTCTCCGTATCCTGACTAAGGTTAGCCTTGCAGCGCTGCAGCTGACCAATCAGAGCCTCCCGTTCCTCTAGACGCCGGCTGCACTCAGCTGCACTCAACAGCAAAGCATATTAGAACAGTAACGCTGGAAAAGTTTTATTCTCGTCCAGATTAGTCTGAGCTGAAAAGTCGTTCTGTTGCCATGACAACCATCGTCTGGCGTTAACCACGACGGCGTGGGTTGCTCCATGCTGCTGCTTCACCGTTATGCAGATGACACTGAGCTGTTTTCACCACATGACCAACGCTGATTAGGGCACATTTCATTTTACAAACACTGATCAAACATTTATCCATATTCACGCATATAAAATAATAAAAACCCTAACCCTTCAGCCATACTACGCTTAAAGACTGCTCTACATCTGATGTACATCTGCTCTCAGTGGTCCAGGTCTTTCTGGATGATGTCATAGCATATCTAGACATAGCACCTCTCCTGCCTTTATTGGTCTCTGCTTGCTTCCCATAATTCCTGAATCCAGTCCAGGACTTTTCTTCCTGCAGGGAAACATCTGGATTGGCAGCAGCTGTTAGATATTCCTAGAGGAGCAGCAGCCTGTCCTCCTCAAAGCTGGGTTAGGATCTGAACCATTTCAGGCTTTGATAGATCATCATTTAGTGTCATAGAGAGTTAATTACATGAATGGAAATAAAGAGAAAAGCTGTTTACCGGCTTCTGTTAGAGCTCGAGCTTTCTGAGCAGAAACTTCAGCCAGTTGCCTCTGCAGCTCATCAGCTCTGCTCCTGCTTTCATTCAGCTGGTCTTCATACACTCTGCACATCTTCTCCAGAGCCCCCTGAACACCAGAGAGGACGTTAGAATCCTGCGCTGGGGAAGCTCAGGTGTAACAATGAATAAAACTGCTGATAGGGACCCTGACCAAATAACAGGAAAGGAAAAACAGCAGCAGGTTTAAGGAAAACCAGCAAATCTGTGCTAAGAAGCGTGAAAATGCTGGGTTAACGATCATCACCATCTGTGCAGATAAATGTGCTGCTGGATAAAAACTAATATTGAACAGATTACAACCCTTGCAAATAAAGGTAGCAGGAGAAAAACTGTCCTTGATCTGATAAACTTGGAGCATTTACAAGAAATCTTTGAGATGAAAAAGTCAACCAGCAGCTGGGAGGGAGGATCTGCAGTACTGCTGCTTTGTGCACCTAAGGTACAGAGGTGTCAGTAAAGGAGCTCCAGCATTTTTCATCAGCATTCCTGTTCAGACAGAAGCTTTGTTGGTTTTTTTATTCTGCTAAAGCGTTTGTGCTGCAGTTTCACCTTCGCTCGGCTTAGCTGCTCCACGTTAGCCGCCAGGTCATCGGCCTCCAGGCGCATCTCTGTCTTTTCCTTCTCCAGTCTTTGTTTGACTCGCTGCAGAGCGTCTATCTGCTCGCTGAGCTCTGCCACCGTGTCCGAGTGCTTCTTCCTGAGACCGGCTGCTATCGCCTCGTGGTGAAGCCCCGCCTCTTCCAGGTCCCGCCGCATCTTTTGGAAGTCTGCCTCCCGCTTCCTGTTTCACACGGACAGACAGACGGCTGTGAATCAGAACCCCCGACGCTCTGCCCATCTATCCCAGCCCAAAGCCGCCAAGAAAATATAGATAAAAAGAGCAATAAAACACAAATCCTCCAGTTTAGTTCTGTGAATCAAATCTCCTCCTGGATCTTTTTCCTATTTTTAATTGTTTCATTCTCTACCTGTTGAGGGCGATCTGAGCCGCTGAAGCTCCTCCTGCCTCCTCCAGCGTCTCTCCCAGCTCCTCCAGCTCTTTTGCCACGTCGTTCCTCTGGCGTTCCGCCTTGACGCGCCACGCCCGCTCCGCCTCCAGGGTTTCCTCCAGCTCCTCAATGCGGGTCTGCAGGAAAGCGCAGACCTGAGTGAAGCCATGTCTTTCAGGGAAAGATCAGGAGATGTCTGCTTCTCTGACCCACCTGAAGCTCTTTGATTCTTTTTTGAAGCTGAACATTCAAAGTTTGCTCATCCTCCAGCTTTTCATGGACCTGACCCAACTCAAAGTCTTTTCTGTGAAAGAATAAAATCCCAATCATAGATATTAAAGTTGGACCCATTTCCTGTAATGTTTATCTTCACAGGAAGAAAAGAGTTTGTCTTACTTCTTCAATCTGTCCTCCATGTCTTCCCTCTGCTTCTCCAAGTCCTTCACTGAGTCCATGGAGAGCTTCCAGTCCCCCTCCAGTTTCCTCTTGGTACGCTCCAGGTCAGCTCGGGCCTTCTTCTCCTGCTCTAGAGACGTTTCCACCTACCAGAAGGAAGCAGGGTGGATCATTTCCTACCTGGCAGTAAATGGATGACAGCGACGGCGTTGATGAGCTCGTCAGTGAGATCAGACTAGACTAAAACTTTTCTTACGTTTTCCACCTGCTGCTCCAGCCGCGCTTTAACCTTCGCCAGGATGTTGACCTTGTCCTCCTGAGCCTGAAGGTCAATCAGGACCTGCTGGTGAGCCTCCAGGAGGGCAGCTTTTTCTCTGCTCAGTGACGCCACCGATTCATCCAGGACTCGCATCTCATTGGTTAAGTTCTTGACCTGCGAAGAGAGGAGGAGTTTTTCAGCCGGGGGGGGGGTGTGCAGCGAGTAAAGCTGTCTCTGTCGTCCCACACCTTGTTCTCTACACTGTGTCGCTCCTTCTCCACCTTGGCTAGAGTCATTTCCAGGTCGTCCACGTCTCTCTTCAGCATCAGCACCTCCTCCTCCAGCTGACGCTTCCTGGATGTCAGGCTGGCACTCACCTCCTCCTCATCCTCCAAACGCTCCTGCATCTCCTTCAGCTTTGACTCCAGGGAGACTTTAGATTGGATGAGCTGGTTGCAGCGCTCCTCTGCGTCCATCAGGTTGTCCTGCTCCTGGATGGAATAGAAAGATACGTCCACTAATGTCCATAACAGCTGATGTTCTTCCGACCAGCAGGTCTCCTGCTACCCTGAAGGGGTTAAAGGTTCTGCCTCAGTGCAGCAGCTTCATTTCCAGAAGGTCAGAGGATCGACCTGTGCTCTGTGAAAATAAACTCTCCCCGGTCTGCATCAGCAGTCCAGCCCACAGCATCACCGCTCAGAACCGGAGCAAAGAACCAAGCGTTAGCATGACGTCCATCTGCAGTAAGAATACGAGCAATGATTTGGAATAAGACGGTTCATGAAGATCTGACAAAGATAACAGGAGTGAACTGAAGGTCAGTCTACACCTGACCACCCCATGGCCGTCTGCAGGACATCTTCCTGCAGGATCTTCTGCCTTAAAGCAGATCATCTCAGTCCAACAGCAGTTCCAGTTTTCCCAGCTGCTTCATTCGCCTACTTCATGCTGTCATACATGTTTTATCTGATTGGTTTCTTCAGTGGGTCACATTTTCAAAACATGGTTTCAGTTTCTAATCCTTGAGGGAGGGAATATTTTTCAATGGCTGGGTTCATATCTGAACCGGCAAAAGTTTAGCTTATTCCCCTTCACAGGTTGATGATTTTGTTGATGGGGTTGCTAGTTCTCTGCGTATTGCCTTAGACAACGCAGCTCCTTTGAAAATGAAAACCGTTAAAAATAGAAAGCTTGCTCCTTGGTTTAATGCAGAGCTGCGTACTTTGAAGCAAAATGCTAGGAAACTGGAGAGAAAATATCGCTCCACAGGCCTGCGAGAGTCCTTCCTAGTCTGGAAAAATGGTTTACTGCTGTATAAGAGGACCCTTTGTAAAGCAAGAGCAGCATACTTCTCCTCATTAATAGAGGAGAATAAGAATAATCCTAGATTTCTTTTTAATACAGTTGCCAAACTCACCCAGAGCCATAGCTCTGTTGAACCGTCCATTCCACCTGCTCTTAGCAGCAATGACTTTATGGGATTCTTTATAAATAAGATTGATCTTATTAAAAATAAGATCATAAGCACTCCTCTATCCGCGATTGTACCTGAGGTAGTCATGGAATCTGAACTGGGTTTAGACTGCTTTGATCCAGTTGAACTCTCTGAATTAGCAAAATTATTGTCTTCATCTAAGCCTTCAACTTGTATGTTAGATCCAGTTCCAACCAGGTTATTTAAGGAGGTATTCCCTTTGATCTCCTCCTCCATTTTAGATGTGATTAATCTATCTCTGTTACAGGGATATGTACCTAAAGCTTTTAAGGTTGCTGTAATTAAACCTCTGCTTAAGAAACCGTCTCTTGACCCAGATGACTTGGTCAATTATAGACCTATATCCAATCTTCCTTTCTTATCCAAAATTCTTGAGAAAGTAGTTGCCAAACAAGTTTGCGATCACTTCCACCATAATGAACTTTTTGAAGAGTTTCAGTCTGGCTTTAGAGCTCATCATAGCACTGAAACAGCTCTGGTGAAAGTCACTAATGATATTCTCATGGCCTCAGATAATGGACTTGTATCTGTGCTCGTCCTGTTGGATCTTAGTGCTGCATTTGATACAGTTGACCATAATATTCTTTTAGAAAGACTTGAATATTTTGTTGGAATTAAAGGAACAGCACTAGACTGGTTTAAATCTTATCTATCTGATCGAATTCAGTTTGTTCATGTTAATGATAGATCTTCAACACGCTCAAAGGTTACCTGTGGAGTACCACAGGGATCAGTGCTAGGACCAATTCTCTTTACTTTATACATGCTCCCAATTGGTAGAATTATTAGACAGCATGGGATTAATTTCCACTGTTATGCTGATGATACCCAGCTATATCTGTCTATAAATCCAGATGAAGCTAACCCATTACATAGATTACAGGCATGTCTTGAAGACATAAAAACCTGGATGACTCTTAACTTTCTGCTTCTGAATGCAGACAAAACAGAAGTTATAGTCTTTGGACCAGAGTCTCTGAAAAAGAAACTGATTAGCCAGTCACTTCATTTGGATGGGATTAAACTGATTTCAGATAATAAAGTAAAAAATCTTGGTGTTGTTTTTGATCAGGACCTGTCATTTAGGTCCCATATCAAGGAGGTTTCTAGAATTTCCTTCTTTCATCTGAGGAACATTGCAAAAATTAGAAATATCCTGTCCAGGGGTGATGCTGAGAAACTAGTCCATGCATTTGTTACTTCAAGGCTGGACTATTGTAATTCTTTACTATCAGGAAGTCCACAAACTGTAGTTAAAAGCCTTCAGCTGATCCAAAATGCTGCAGCCAGAGTTCTAATGAAAATTAAAAAGAGAGATCATATCTCGCCTATCCTGGCTTCTCTTCATTGGCTTCCTGTTAAATCAAGAATAGAATTTAAAATCCTCCTTCTCACATATAAAGCCTTAAATGGCCAAGCTCCATCTTATATCAGAGATCTGATTGTTCCTTATGTTCCTAACAGAGCACTTCGCTCTCAATCTGCAGGTTTACTAGTGGTTCCTAGAATTTCTAAAAGTAGAATGGGAGGCAGATCTTTTAGTTATCAGGCTCCTCTCCTGTGGAACCAACTACCAGTTTTAGTCCGTGAGGCAGACACCCTGTCTACTTTTAAGGCTAGGCTTAAAACTTTCCTTTTTGATAAAGCTTATAGTTAGAGTGGCTCAGGTTATCCTGAGCTATCTCTATAGTTATGCTGCTATAGGCTTAGACTTCTGGAGGACATAGGGACCCCCATTTCATCATTCTGCTTCATTCTCTCTCTGTTCTCCTATTCTGCAGAATCTGTTAGTTCAATCTCTAACCTTCTGCTCTCTCTGCTTTTCCTCAGAGTAGCTTTGCCTCGTCTGTTCCTGTTTGGCTGTGACGTCATCCTGGAAAGAAACATCAGCTGTGCTGCTTCTATCAACACCCTTGTTTATAGATGTTGGAGATCGGCCTGTTTTCCAGTGTGGTCCTGTTTCTCTGACCGTGACTGAGTGGATGTGCTTTCTTCGTCCTCTGGCATGGGAGCTGCCTTGGAGCTCGTCTGCCTGGCTGTGTGTTTCCTGGACGGGGCCGCCTTTTACAGCTGCTTTTTGTATCTCTGCTTCTGTCTCCTTGAACCCCAGTCGGCCTCGGCAGATGGCCGCTCACACTGAGCCTGGTTCTGCTGGAGGTTTCTTCCTGTTAAAAGGGAGTTTTTCCTCTCCACTGTCGCTACAAGCATGCTTAGTGTGGGGGATTGTATTTGAGTCAATGAGTCAATGCAATCAACTGGTTTTCCTTAGATAGAAAACTTTGTATCAATTTGATCTGGTTGAACTGTAAAGTGCCTTGAGATGACATGTGTTGTGAATTTGGCGCTATATAAATAAACTGAATTGAATTGAATTGAATTGAACCTCTGCTTTTCTTCATCATGTTTTGGGTTCGGGTGATTCTAACCCCAAACATTCAGGGTGACCCATAAAGTCGAAGCCTTGCTTTTAAACCTTCTCTCTCCATTTCCTACAGACTGAATGGAAAAGCTTCAGGATCCCATTAGTAGCAGTGAGAAGAGGCTCTGTCTCCAGAGCTCAGTCATTTCTTTCTTATTATTTTTATAGCTAATTTCCTGTGTAGAATTCTGGCTGGCCAAATATAGAAGCAGCTGTACTGCCTTATATATCCTTATTCGTGGCCTTATAATCCTAGCAGTACATGCTGAAAGTCAAGTATGAGTCTGAGCAATAATAAGGTATCTAATGGCGATTCGTTTGCAGTTAGAGGATATAGTAACAGGTTTTGGCTTAAACAGAGAACGTCTGTATAAACATTTTTCCAGTGCCAGAGGAACCTCTGGCTTCGACCAGCAAACGTGAATTCCAGGAAGCTTTCGACATCATACTCCTGTGCATTTTTAAAGCGATATTGAGACGATAAAACAGCCTGAGATGAAATGAGAGTTGGGGGGAAACTGAGATGTCTGATGATGTAGCGCTGAACTTATGAAGTGTTGAAGGCTGCTGTAGGAATTCAGAATTTAAATAAATGTTTCCCCCCCTCTGGATGATAAAATGATGTGAATCATGTTTCAAGTGTCCTTCTTTCTTTCATAAGGGAATTCTACAGATGAGCTTCCACCATTGGTGCATTGGCCAGAACATGTTTACCTGTAAACTATATGGAATACAACTATTATAGGAAGCAAAGGAAGCTGCTAAAAGTAAATACATCAGAAAATGTACTTGAAACTGTCTACAACATAAAATCATTTAAAAAGGATCAAATCTACAGAAGCCTATGCAGTATCTAAAGACAATACATTTCCATAAATTATAGATTCTATAAATCCTTCAATAGTTAACTAGATGTGTCTCCGTAAAAACGTTTAGTAAAACTAAGGAATCAGCATTCAGACTGGAATCACAATAATTCAGGATGTTTATTGAAGTGGGACGTCCTCTACCCCAGCATAAGGACTAGTTATTTGCTTCACAATTTAGATGTTTTTGTACAAAATGTTCCTTGGATTTTAAATAAAACTCTAATATCCTAAAAGTGAAAGCAACATGTATTTGCCTCCATATATGAGGAAGTTATTTTTTTTTGAGGAAACTAACAAATAATGCTTGAAACAGAACAAAAGAATGAGATCCGGTTCAAGAAGTGAAGAAGCGAGTATAATAAGAGACATTAGAGGTCAGTTATACTTTAGATGATGTTGGATGATTCTATGAGGAGTGTATAATGAAAACTGTTTACTGCACAGAAGATTAATAAAGAAACATCAGAATTCAAAATGCAGACGACAAAAAACTTAAAATTTGGATATCCAGATTTTACAATGCTACATTCACAAAGAAGCTCCTGCTGCTTCGTCTCTGATCCTCATTAAGGTCAGACGTCCAGTAAAGTGAGTCCAGAAGCTTCTGCTGCTCCTGAGTTCGATGCCAGAGAGCAGCTTTGCTATATTAGCTGTGATCAGCGGGTAGAAAGTAGTTAGAATCTATGTTGAAGTGAGAAAGTCCTCCTGAAAACATGGTCTGTGCAGTCAGTTCATCCAGATTACCATCCTGCCTTCAGAGATTATTTCTGTGTCAGACCCCCCCATTCGCGCCGTCACTGGGAATCCCAGCAGCAAAAGGTCAATTTTTCCAACTCCAGCAGCTGCTGCCTTTGAAATGCGCCCCGTGGCTCAGGAGGCGCTGCAGGACCTTTTGTTGCGCCTTGATGCGCGTCAACCATTGACTGCGCATGTAAAGCAGCTCATGCTGCTTAAAGTGCATCTGGTGTGAACGTAGCATTACTGTTATATTGTTGAAAACCTCTAAATTGAACATCAAACCTTGAAGTTTTCAACGACTATAAAAGACTGTTTAAATATTTTCCTTCAGACTTTTGTTGATCCTTTGACTTATTTTCAAAGATTTTTCTGCAGATTAGTTAAAATCTCCATAATGTAGTAGCTGGAGGGGCAAGGCGTTCAGGGATCTGAGGGGCAAACACAGCAGACTGCTGTATGGGCATGAGATGACCTTTGACCTGTCTGTCTGTTTCTAGTTGATCAATGAAATGGAAGTGATGCTGTAGCGTTTCTTACAGCGTGAAGCTGCAGAGCCAGATCCCTCTTCTCCTGGACCATCGCCACCTGCAGCTGCTCCGCTACCTGGCGCTTCGTCTCCGACCTGAGGGGGAGGATCCAAAGAGAACCTCAGGAAAACATTCTCCACAGGTTCCCATCCAATGGGGGACGGTCAGCTGACCTTTCAAATGCCTCCTTCAGCTTAGCAAAGTCCTCTTTCAGAGCGGCCAGTTCCTTCTCCACCTGGGCACTCTTCAGCAGTGGGCGGAGCTTATAGAACAGCATCATCCAGGGCCAAGTCCGCACAGAGAAGAAGGCCCTGATGTTGAACTGGAGGACCATGGAAGCATCCCTGACAGGAGAAGCACAAACCAAACACACCATTAAAAAACCAGTGACCAACCGGCGCTGCAGAACCTGAATGCTCTCAGCAGAGGAGTTCGCTTAACGACCAACAGGATCAGGAAGCATGTGGAGACCAAGCTCGATGGCGGCCATATTGACCTTTTCATCCTCAGCTCCTGCAGCTCCGACCTCATTAGCTTCCCTCGGCACAGGGCCTGGACAGCGGTGATGATGTGGGACAGACGGCTGTCCCTCATGTCCTCCAGCTGTCCCAACAAACCAGCCTTAAAGAAAACCTGAAGAACAGGCAGTCAAGGCCGTGTCATTTAACATTTGATCCGTCAGAATCCAGCAAGATCATCGTACCTTTGTTTGTCCAAACTTGTACTGGGTGTGATCGATGTCCATAGAGCCCAGTAGCTTTTCTGTAGCCCTCCTGCTGTCCATATAGGAGTCCTCTGGGACGGCAGACGGGTTCAGGATCCGATATCTGACAGAAAAAACAGATTCCTTTAACAAACGGAGAGGGATCGTCCTTCTGTCGGTCATCATGTCCAGGTTTTAGCCAGTAAATCCATCAGGATTAAACCACAGACCAGTAGAAACAATGTCTCCATGGCAACACCACGGCTGGGAGCAGAGATCCCATTAGAGCTGCAGCCTGATTAGGTGTAAGGTTGCTGCTGGTTTCCACATCCTATCAACAGCAGCAGTACGCGTGGGGTCTGCAGAGCTGTCCCTGACCTTTGACCCGGACAGGTCCTGGACTGTGGGAGGCGCAGCTCTAATGATCCTTCCTGCAAACCTGATTTTGGACTTTTCAGCTCCTCCCTGCTGGGCCTTCATCTGAACCCCGTCTCTGTGGAGGACCACCTCAGGTCCAGAAGGGGGAGTGGCGGCCTAGTGTCTAGGGCAACGCCCTTGGGTTCCAGAGGTTCTGAGTTCAAGCCCCACTCCCACAGACTGCCACTCTGGGTTCCGGAGCAAAACACTTAACCCACACTGCTCCCCAAGGGGATGGGTTATCTGCTAATCATTGCTTTGTACAGATGGAATGACAATAAAAGCTGGTTGAAGGGTACCGGCCAGTCCTCGGTTCTCCTGGATGGTGGGGGTTCTGGTTGTCCCAGTGAACCAGACAGTCTGTATGAGGACTGGATCAGACGTCTCACCTCAGGAATGTCTCAGCCGAGGTGCGGCAGGGGGCAAGAAGGGGGGGTGGGGGTGGTACACCCTCTGGGGGAGGCCTGAGACACTCCGGAGTGTCCCAATAACAGCTTGGTTGGATCAACGTTCAGAGATGGAAAACGTTCGTCAGAAAGCTGCTTCCACCAATATCAAGTTGGTCCAGATCCCAGGAACTGGATCCAAACCTTAAGTCCATGTTGGCTTGGGAACTCACCGCTGTCTGAATTCAGCATAAATGATCCGGTTTGGAAAGCCTATCCTGCAAATCCGAATCCCCTCCAGGACTCCGTTACACCTCAGCTGATGGAGGACCAGGAAAGGATCCATTACCCCTGGGAAGCAGACACCAGAACCCGTCAAAATGATCTGACTAGCCGGGGATAAAACACACAAGTCTGACTCGTATACCTGGACTCTTGCTCTCGTTGGGGATGATGCAGCGAACAAAGTGAGGCTTAGTGCTGCGGAGATTCGCCATCAGCTTGTTCAGGTTCTCCTGCGAAAGACAAAAAGTGAAGATTTTGTTTCATGGGGAGGGACTTCCTGTCAGTCCTCCTGTCAGACTCGGCTGTTCATCCAACTATCGTTTTAAGAACAATTGATAACTGAACTTTAATGACCTCACAATGGAGGAATTTAACTTTGCATTTAACCAATTCCCTTGGGGAGCAGTGGGCTGCCATTGTGGGTGCCTGGGGAGCAGTGTGGTGTTAAGGGTCTTGCTCAAGGCCTCAGAGTGGCAGTCTGTGGGAGTTGAACTCAGATCTTTTGGATTCCAAGCTCTATGCTCTAACCACTAGGCCATCACTGCCCCTCCCAATTAGGAGCCCATGTTCTTATTTTATAAAACAAGGGTTCCAAAAGCGCATGTTTTATTTTAACTTAATAATTAAGTTGATAGGCAAAACCCTGTTTGGAACATATTAAAGTTAAATACACCGACTGCAGATAGCAGCAGATCTGCATAAATATACGTTTGCAGGGTCAGCCAAACCAGCATCGCCTCCAGCACGACTTCCACTGTCTCCTTAGGTCCGAACGCCCGCCAATCATCCCAGAGATTGATGCTGGAACTCTGAAGATGGCGTTCAAGACTTCAGGAAGAAGCGTTCTAACCACGCTCCACTGCTCATCAACAGCTCAGCTGTAGAGGTGGTCAGCAGCACCACATTCATCACAGACACCCTCACCTGGACTGGAAACACCACCTCACTGGTCCAAAGGGCCCAGAAGCGCTTGGACTTCAGAAAAGACAAGACACAGCAAGGCAGGGACAGGCAGGGGGGGGGAGGGGGGCGGGAGCAGCAGGAAAATGCTTTTCCAGGCCTTAGTCTAATTGGATCTAGATTTTTCTAAATGAACATGCAGATGTTGCTTCCATTGATTGAGCCTGGGTTTTCACACACATCTGTGCGTAAAAACATCTGACATCTGTCGGCTCCTCAGTCATAACGTTTTCACCCTCTTATGACTGATACCAATATTCTCAGAGGGGAACCTTGGTGAGCTGGGAGGTCAGGTCACTGAATCAGTGTAAAAACTGTATTTACACACCTGAAACTGCTTCATATAAATAGTACATTTCTTCAGGAGGCACATCTGAGCAGAAAAACTAACTTTTCCTTCTAATTTCCACTCACAGCCTGAGGGCAGCTATTCTGATAAAAAAGCTTCATTTATTTTTCCGTTGTAGGGAACAGTTGGCCTTTGATCCAGGCATGGCCCTGGAATGTCCTCTCTGTCTGAGAGTCACTGAAGGCATATTTACCAGGTCAGGTTTGGCTCTAAGCAGAGTATAGTGATCAGACCAGACTTAAGGAAAGACCAAAAGAGATTCTAGGGCTACAAACGTCTCCTTCTGCAAAGTTTATGTCCCTGCAGACGAGGTTTAATCTTCTATCGGTGGGAAAAGCTGAGGATCAGATCTATACATCAAAGCTTTTATTAGCACAGATTCTCACCAGTTTAGAGAACTGCTAATCAGATCTTCCCTGAGCTCTATCTCCCCGTCTGAGGACGTTAAATAAATTTGAACATTTTTTCTTGCAAGAAATGCCTCTGCCTCAGCTTCCTGACTCCTCAAGACCCTCCTCCTTCAGACTCCATGGTGCGTTCTACAGGGTAATCTTTACAGACGACATCAGTCAATAAAACGGGACATGTCTGGAACGTTTAGAGATTGTGTCAAAAATTAGAAAATATTTTATCCCTGGTAGAAAAACTGCCAGCAACATAAATAAACCCGGCAGCCTTGTTCTGAGCATCCTGGTGACATGACACCAGAAAAGATACAACGGAATTATCTCGTTAGATTTTATCCTTTCAGTTCACTAACCTTGTGAATCTGTGAAACAGTCTGGAAAGATGCAGCCTTTCTCCTCCTCTGTTTGGTCTCCCCCTTGTGGTCTGCAGCTGTCATAACAGATACCAGGGCAATGGTTGCTGGCTGGGTCAGTGGCCGCTGGTTAGATGGTCATTCAGTGACTTACCTGTTTCAGAGCACAGGTAGGTCTCATAAAGCGCAGCCATGAGCTTATTGGATGATTTCTGGAACAAAGTGACCACCGTCTCATTCAGAGGATCTCTGTTCTTATCCAGCCAACCTGTGATGTTATACGGAACCTAAATCCACAGAGAAGATGTTAGCAGAAAATCCAACCACCATCCAACCACCATCCAACCACCATCCGACCACAATCCAACCACCATCCAACCACCAGCCAACCATCCCACCACCATCCAACCATCCCACCACCATCCAACCACCATCCACCCACCATCCAACCACCACCCACCCACCATCCATCCATCCATCCATCCATCCAACCACCATCCAACCACCATCCGACCACAATCCAACCACCATCCAACCACCAGCCAACCATCCCACCACCATCCAACCATCCCACCACCATCCAACCACCACCCACCCACCATCCATCCATCCATCCATCCACCCACCATCCAACCACCACCCACCCACCATCCATCCATCCATCCATCCATCCAACCACCATCCAACCACCATCCGACCACAATCCAACCACCATCCAACCACCAGCCAACCATCCCACCACCATCCAACCATCCCACCACCATCCAACCACCACCCACCCACCATCCATCCATCCATCCATCCAACCACCATCCAACCACCATCCGACCACAATCCAACCACCATCCAACCACCAGCCAACCATCCCACCACCATCCAACCATCCCACCACCATCCAACCACCATCCACCCACCATCCAACCACCACCCACCCACCATCCATCCATCCATCCATCCATCCATCCAACCACCATCCAACCACCATCCGACCACCATCCAACCACCACCCACCCACCATCCATCCATCCATCCATCCAACCACCATCCAACCACCATCCGACCACCATCCAACCACCACCCACCCACCATCCATCCATCCATCCATCCAACCACCATCCAACCACCATCCAACCACCATCCAACCACCATCCATCCATCCATCCATCCATCCATCCATCATCTATCGGTCCACCCACCACTCCAGCGTAGTGAACCAGCTCAAAGTGCGTCTCATATTTGCGCTTCCTGTCAGGCCGTGGTCTTTGGAAGTTAGGAGATTTTCCCAGATGATTGTCATATAACTTGGTTTTGAAGCTGTGGTCGGTGGATTTGGGGAACATGCACTCCTCCTCCATGATGGACAGGATTCCCATTGGCTTTACACACAAACAACAGCAGCTTACTGTGATTGGATGTAGACTGTCTCTTCCTTTCAAAAATGTTCAAAAACAATCTATTGGACTTTGTTTCCAAATTTAAAGATGTTTCTCTTCCATCCAGGAAGCTTTTTCAATTAAAAATGTCAGAAATGGTGTTGAGTTCCAGGTTGTATAGAGTTGACCAAAAACGGTCCACCCCTTTGCAATGGCGGTTTATACAGTAGGTCTGGGCTACTAAAGCCTGGAACTCAACGCTCTTTCTGACATTTTGAATTGAAAAAGCTTCCTGGATGGAAGAGAAACATCTTCAAACTTGGAAACAAAGTCCAGTGGATTGATTTGAACTTTTCTGTAATAACTATGATCTGGATAACTTAGAATCTTCACCAGCATGCTGTGTCTCCGTCCTCCTCCAGGTAACGCCAGACTTACCCTCTCTATCAGGTCGATGCAGGCCTGTAAGTCCAGGCCATAGTCTATGAAGGTCCACTCAATCCCTTCAGTCTTGTACTCCTCCTGCTCCAGGATGAACATGTGGTGGTTGAAATACTGCTGCAGCTTCTCGTTGGTGAAGTTGATGCACAACTGTTCAAAGCTGTTGAGCTGTGGGAGAAGGTGCACATGATGTCTGCAGTTCCTAGACTAGTAATTAAGCGTCATGAAAAGCTGATCATTTGAAAATAACTTCCTAAAACTTTGGCAGGTCCTCCTTAAAACTGTTCATCTCCAGCATAGGGTTTTATAGGCCTTTACTTTGAAAGCAGTAATATAGCTAGTATATATCAGTAGATTAGTACTTTCTAATGATCTCAGTGGGTTCTCCTGGTGGAAGCAGGTTTGATATCAGAACGTTCAAAAAGCTTAAGCAAAGCTATTGATTATGAAAGCTAAAGTATCCAGTCCTTTGAAGGTTCTGGAAGCTGTCTAGAACCTGAACTTCCTGTTTGTTGGTCTGATTCTTGTTTTACCTCAAAGATCTCGAACCCAGCAATGTCCAGCACTCCTATGAAGTACTGACGAGGCAGAGCGGTGTACAGAGACAGGTTGATTCGTTCCACCATCCACTTGAACATTCGGTCGTACGTGGCTTTGGCCAGAGCTGCCACCGCGTAGTTCACCTGGGGCCGGGCACAGGCGGGAACCACTCATTCAAGTCCACTTTATGTGAATCAGAGATGAATCTCCTGGTTACCTGCTCCACAGTCTGCCCTCTCACTATGAACTCATTTCCAACTTTCACTCTTGGGTTCAGGAGTCCCTTCAGCAGCTCGGAGGAGCTGATGCCCATCAGGTACGCTGCCTTGTCAGCACCTGGATGCAAGACAGAGAAAGAACAAAGAACCTTCTGGCACGCTGCACAGACACTGAATGCAGGGGAATATCTGCAATGAGTGAACGCAATCAGCTGCTTTCCCTTAGATAGAAAACTTTGAACCTTTAATGTGACTGGATGATCTGGTTGAACTGTCTCTATAAAGTGACCTGAGAAGACATGGTGTGAATTGGAGCTATAGAAATAAACTGAATTCAACGGGAAGCTGATGAAATGTTTCTGGATCATCTGACTCTCTGCTTTGGAAGCAGATATTAGGCTTTAAGGAACGATGCATCTGGGCTCAGCTCTGCAGCCCTTAGAGATCATGATGGAAGGACAAATCTAGGGTTTGAAATCTATGATCCTGAACCAAATGGCCTCAGACCTGCTAATATTTCATCCATTGTCCTGATCTGCTGCTTTGGGTTTTATGGTTCAGTTCAGGTTTTCAGTTATGCTTTTATTCATGTTATTCTAGGTGGAGGGGCGGCCTAGTGGTTAGGGCATAGAGCTCAGAATCCTGAGGTTGAGAGTTCCAAACCCACTCCCACAGTCTGCCACTCTGGGTCCCTGAGCAAGACCTTAACTCCACCCCCCCATTTTTTTTTTCTTGGTGTTTTTTTAAGTTCTCTTTGATTGCATTCAGTATTTATTTAATATTTGCTCTAGTTTTTCATATGTATTGTCTTTTCTCTTTGAGTTTTTATGGCACTAGCAGCTCCTTTTTATCAACAGTAGGCTGACAGGAAAAGGGTATAAGAGAAGGGAGAGACATGCGCGAAAAGGACCACAGATTGCAACCTGGGTCGGCCACGTCGAGAACTAAAGCCTCCCTACGAGGGTAGCGTGCGCTAACCACTGCACCACCAAAGCACGCCATCATATGTATTGTCTTCTGTCATTTCTAGATTAGGTTTTCTCACAGCATAGTAGTAAAATGAGTCAATCCAGGCTTTTCCCCATAGTTTAGTTTTCACTCAGTCATCCACTTTAACAGTAACACTCATCCCATCCACCCTGGGTCCTGTTTCCCATTTACCTTTACATGAGCTAACATTTTGGATGAGCTCTAACAAGGCCTGAAGCAGAACCAGAGCTTCTTTGTCACAAAGATACATGTTCCTGTTTATTTTGTTAATTTCTATCGAAACTTCAAATTAATTCAGAGTTTATTTCTAGCAGGAAACTTCCTGCAGAGCTGATGCAAATGACAGGATGATGATGGAGGCTGCATCTTTCAGGTCTTAAACCTCTTCTTTTTGTAACTTTGTATCGTCCACCAGGTCCTTACTCTGAATGTTTAGATGAGTTTTCAGAGTTCCTTTCTGATTTGGTATTAAATACTGACAGGGTCATCATAGTGGGAGATTTTAACATCCATGCTGACATTGAAGGCGATAGCTTAAGAGCAGCCTTTAATGCTATCTTAGACACTATTGGCTTTGTTCAAAATGTGAATAGTCCCACGCATTCTCATCTTCATACTTTGGATCTTGTGCTGACATACGGCATAGAATGTGAAGAAATAACAGTATTTCCTCACAACCCTGTCCTCTCTGACCACTTTCTAATAACCTTCAGGATTACTTTAACAGAGTTCTCCTCCCCCAAAAGAAGGTTACATTTTAGTAGATCTTTATCAGATAGAGCAGTAAGAAATTTTAAAGAATCTGCTTCACTTTCTCTCTCCTCTGTGTCGCTGAGCAGTGCTGCAGAGTGCAAAAGCTTAGCTTATTCCCCTTCACAGGTTGATGATTTTGTTGATGGGGTTGCTACTATTGTAATTCTTTACTATCAGGAAGTCCACAAACTGTAGTTAAAAGCCTTCAGCTGATCCAAAATGCTGCAGCCAGAGTTCTGATGAAAATGAAAAAGAGAGATCATATCTCTCCTATCCTGGCTTCTCTTCATTGGCTTCCTGTTAAATCCAGAATAGAATTTAAAATCCTCCTTCTCACATATAAAGCCTTAAATGGCCAAGCTCCATCTGATATCAGAGATCTGATTGTTCCTTATGTTCCTAACAGAGCACTTCGCTCTCAATCTGCAGGTTTACTAGTGGTTCCTAGAATTTCTAAAAGTAGAATGGGAGGCAGATCTTTTAGTTATCAGGCTCCTCTCCTGTGGAACCAACTACCAGTTTTAGTCCGTGAGGCAGACACCCTGTCTACTTTTAAGGCTAGGCTTAAAACTTTCCTTTTTGATAAAGCTTCTAGTTAGGGTGGCTCAGGTTATCCTGAGCTATCTCTATAGTTCTGCTGCTATAGGCTTAGACTGCTGGAGGACATAGGGACCCCTTTTTCATCATTCTGCTTCATTCTATCTCTATTCTCCCACTCTGCAGAATCTGTTAGTTCAATCTCTAACGTTCTGCTCTCTCTGCTTTTTCTCATAGTAGCTTCATCTGGTCTGTTCCTGTTTGGCTGTGACTCCATCCTGGAGAGAAATATCAGCTGTGCTGCTGCCATCAACACCTTTGTTTCTAGATGTTGGAGCTTGGCCTGTTTTCCAGTGTAGTCCTGTTTCTCTGACTGTGACTAACTGGATGTGCTCTCTTCATCCTCTGACATGGGAGCTGGCTCGGAGCTCGTCTGCCTGGCTGTGTGTTTCCTGGACGGGGCCGCCTGTGGAGCTGGTTGACAGTTGCCTTTTGTATCTATGCTTCTTTTTCTATGTCTGCTTCTGTCTCCTTGAACCCCAGTGGGCCTCAGCAGATGGCCGCTCACACTGAGCCTGGTTCTGCTGGAGGTTTCTTCCTGTTCAAAGGGAGTTTTTCCTCTCCACTGTCGCTACAAGCATGCTTAGTGTGAGGGATTGCTGAAGAGTCAATGAGTCGATGCAATCAGTTGGTTTTTGCTTAGATAGAAAACTTTGAATCAATCTGACTGGATGATCTGGTGAACTGGAAAGTGACCTGAGATGACGTGTAGTAAATTGGCGCTATAGAAATAAACTGAATAGAATTGAATCTATATTATTCCTGATAAGAAAACAGATTTAGCCTTTAATTAGGAGACATGCTAGCTTCTATAAACACCTACTTTCTGTTCCATCAGCCTCCGCCTGCTCCTCTCTCTGTTTCTTCTTGAACTTCAGGTTCCCGAAGTGCATGATGGCTCCAACGATTTTATAGCAGCCATACTTCTCCTCTGGAGTGAAGCCCAGTGTGTCCATGGCTCGCTGCGCACAAGCAGACAGGAATCACAGTTTACTTCTCAGCGAAAGGTGTGTGTGGGGGTGGGGGGGTGGTGGGGAGGGTTGGGGGGTCTGAGGAGGGTCTCCTACGTCAGTGAGGATCAGCTCCTGGTCGTCACAGATCCCCTCCACCGTGGTCACCCCCTGGGAGCAGAAGTGATAGTCGTACGGGTTGGTCGTCACCAGCAGCATGTCTGCAACACATTGATCACATTATCAGGTCAAATCATTGTGTTTGAATCCAAAACGCACTGGGCAACATTTCTTCATTGTTAGTAGAAACACATGATGCCTTCAGGGCCCTTTATTTTCCTAGGGGATTAAAATCTGTAAATAATGATTATCTAATTGAAATTAAAATGACTCCAAATTCAAAAAAAAGCAAATAAATGCAGTTTATTTAAAATAAGATATCTCACTTTAATAGGTTTGTTAGTTAATGACTTGATTTGTGATAATCACATTGACTTGTGTTGCCTTACAGAAACCTGGCTGCAGCAAGAGGATTATGTGAGCATAAATGAGGCAACTCCTTCAAGCTATTTAAATTTTCACATCCCCAGAAGTTCTGGGCGAGGAGGAGGAGTAGCAGCAATCTTCCAGTCTGACTTACTGATTACTCCCAAAACAATTAATACCTACAACTCTTTTGAACATTTAACCCTTAATTTCCCTGATCCAAATTTCAAGGCAAGAAAACCTCTTCTTTTTGTAACTTTGTATCGTCCACCAGGTCCTTACTCTGAATTTTTAGATGAGTTTTCAGAGTTCCTTTCTGATTTGGTATTAAATACTGACAGGGTCATCATAGTGGGAGATTTTAACATCCATGCTGACATTGAAGGCGATAGCTTAAGAGCAGCCTTTAATGCTATCTTAGACACTATTGGCTTTGTTCAAAATGTGAATAGTCCCACGCATTCTCATCTTCATACTTTGGATCTTGTGCTGACATACGGCATAGAATGTGAAGAAATAACAGGATTTCCTCACAACCCTGTCCTCTCTGACCACTTTCTAATAACCTTCAGGATTACTTTAACAGAGTTCTCCTCCCCCAAAAGAAGGTTACATTTTAGTAGATCTTTATCAGATAGTGCAGTTATAAATTTTAAAGAATCTGCTTCACTTTCTCTCTGCTCTGTGTCACTGAGCAGTGCTGCAGAGTGCAAAAGCTTAGCTTATTCCCCTTCACAGGTTGATGATTTTGTTGATGGGGTTGCTAGTTCTCCGCGTATTGCCTTAGACAACGCAGATCCTTTGAAAATGAAAAACATTGAAAATAGAAAACTGGCTCCTTGGTTTAATGCAGAGCTGCGCAGTTTGAAGCAAAATGCTAGGAAACTGCAGAGAAAATATCGCTCCACAGGCCTGCGGGAGTCCTTCCTAGTCTGGAAAAATAGTTTACTGCTGTATAAGAGGACCCGTTGTGTCCGTCTCCTTGAACCCCAGTGGGCCTCAGCAGATGGCCGCTCACACTGAGCCTGGTTCTGCTGGAGGTTTCTTCCTGTTCAAAGGGAGTTTTTCCTCTCCACTGTCGCTACAAGCATGCTTAGTGTGAGGGATTGCTGAAGAGTCAATGAATCGATGCAATCAGCTGGTTTTCCTTAGATAGAAAACTTTGAATCAATCTGACTGGATGATCTGGTGAACTGGAAAGTGACCTGAGATGACATGATGGGAATTGGTGCTATAGAAATACACTGAATAGAATTAAATAAAACTTGAAGCAATCTGACTGGATGGTCTAATTGGTCTGGATCTATGAAGTGACCTGAGATGACATTTATTGTGAATTGGAGCATAGAAAGAATTTTATGCTCTCAAAGATAATAAAGTAAACAGGAAAGTCCTGATTAAGTTTAATTCTTTTTTCACATGAATATTAAATCAATGAGGAGTCAAAGGGAAACTACTGTGTGTGAAAACCATTTCCAGACCAAAGCCTGTGTATAACGTTGATGTGTCAGCTGCTGTCATGTTTGTTATCACTGATGATGTCATCATGTGGACGTGGTCACCTTGCAGCTCTGGCTTTTGATTGGACAGAATCTGGTAGTAGATGTGGTAGCTTCTCTCTCCTGGTTGCTGAAACACGACTCTGGATTTTTCCAGAAGATCTGAGGGAATAAAGGTTGAAATCATGACCTGCATTGTTTTTTATGAATCTGAGAAATATTCTGGGTAAAATGATAACTTCCTGCTCACTGGTTGCATAGTTTGGCAGCAGAGGATCTAGAAGCACTACAAGCTCCATACATCATAAAATCTAGAGCTGCTGTGTAATAATCCAACTCACAGATGTTGACGTCAGCAGAAGCCAACTTCCCACTTGGACCAAAATGAATCCTGATGAACTTTCCCTGGAATACCCAATCAGAGACAACCATCAGGAGTCTGCAGCACCCTGTCATTGGCCGATCAGATAACTGGACTCACAAAGCGAGACGAGTTGTCATTCCGGATGGTTTTGGCATTTCCAAATGCCTCCATTGCTGGATTGGCTTCAACGATCTGGTCCTCTAAGGAGCGCTGAGGGGAAGCAGAGTCCAGCAGGCTGCAGGAAACTCAGCTGAACACAACAAGATGCTACCGAAGGGCAACAAAAACAAAGTACTTACTTCTCTCTTCACATTTCCTCCCAGAGCAGCAACGGTTGCTAGGTACTGGATCACCCTCTTGGTGTTGACAGTTTTTCCTGCTCCGGACTCTCCGCTGATGAAGAACGCAGAGAAACAGGAGCGGTCTGAAGGTCAGGAAGGCGGTTCTACTGCTGATTTCCTGATGTGTTTACATGATGCTGAATGGTGAGAAAACCAACTGTCTTCCTCTAAATTAATTGATTAAAGTGTTTCTAAGGCCAACATGGCAGCCATCAGGGGAGTGCTCCATCTTATTCTGACTCTTTTTCAATCAAACACCAGGAGCTCCCTCCCCTTCATATAATGGCTTTACAATTTAATTATGGCGCCCCCTATTGACTGATTATATTTTGTTTTTACACTTTGCTAAAATAGCCAGAAAGGTCAGCATTTCTGGAGCAGAGGGATAAACAGGAAAAAGTCTAGATGATGAAGCCAGCAGAGATGGCAAAAGTACTCACTTTCCGTACTTGAGTAAAAGTACAGATACTTGTGTTAAAAAATACTCTGGTAAAAGTGGAAGTACTGATTAAACTTCTTTACTCAAGTAAAAGTAACAAAGTACAGGCTTGTAAATTTACTTAAAGTATAAAAGTAAAAGTAGAAACCACTTTTTTCATGCCGTTGCCTACATTTTAAATGGATGTCTGCCAATAGGACTAGATCTCCGTTGTGTTCATTTTCAATCATCTCGTCGTCCATGCTACTATGCTAACGCCACCGCCACCAAGCTGCAATGATTCGCCGCCAATGAATACCGCCGAATCTGTCGATTCATCTTGTAGTGGTGCGTCAAATGCAACGTAGATTCCCATCCAATTAGATCGAATTTGGTATTGATGACGTGAAAAATAATAACGGTAACTCAATTGAAATGATTCGAAACTAAAGTAACGAGACAATTTTTTAAAATGTAAGGAGTAGAAAGTACAGATATTTGTGTAAAAATGTAAGGAGTAGAAGTCAAAAGTTGCCATAAAGTAAAGTAAAAATATCAGAAACATCTACTTGAGTACAGTAACAAAGTATTTGTACTTCGTTACTTCCCATCTCTGGAAGCCAGTAAAGCTGATGGTTAGGGTCAGTCAGTACGGCCAGCAGGTGGCAGCACTGTACAAATGTTCACGTCTGCTGATCACACCCAGTGGAATAATTATTTTATGGATCAAAACGAACAAAGTAAACATTTTCAGGATCAAAATGAGGTGTAAATTGTTTTATATCAAGATGGCAAATTTATAGATTTGGTGTTTTTTTTGAAAGGACCTAATCTCAGCTCAAGCAGCTAAGTTTTAGGACCTGCTGTGATACAAAGCAGCTTCTACATGAGACTCCTCAGGGAGAGCAAAGACAACATTGACTTCTTTCCTCAACCATTGCTCCCGGTGAGGATTCATGAGCTGTAAAACACACTTTCTGCTAAATCTCTCCCTGGGTTTGCAGAGCAAAGACTGGAACTATATGGATCTACGGCCTTTAATCCAGGCCATCCTAACATTCAGCAACACAGCCTGCGCTAAGATTTCCTGAACTTTGGTGATGCCTCACCTTTACAAAATGATCAGCATGATTACATGTCTGGAAAAATCAGGAGAAATGTTTCCAGCAAAAGAATTGGGGTTTTAGATTATTTTTATGTTTTAACAGTCATGCAAGCTAAAAATAAGCTAAAGGTACGCCACGCTGACATGTTTTAAGAACATAAAGCTCCACAAACTGTTACTTCACCAAGGGATTAAACACTAATATAATATTAACATGTATATGTTTCCTCTCATGCTTATTGCATTTAATTGTTTAAATATGTCCAAAGAGTCCGTTAAGATGAGTCCCCTCACGTCTGCTAGCTTCTAGCTCCGTTTGTCACGACCTGATCTGTAGCATCAGCCCATTTCTGCATCCAGAAATACATCCAGATTCCCCTCCATTGTGCTTTAGAAAAATAACGTCTTTCTTTCTAATTATAATAACTGTACAAAACTATAATGTGTAAAGTGTTAATAATATCTGCATTTACAGGCTTCCTGTTATATTACTCGTCTGTGCCGTTGTCCAGGAAACAGGATCCTACCCTCAGTCAGAAGCTGGCATCGGATATTTCGGTTAATAGAGTCATTTTGTTTTGCATATAGTGCAAAATCTAAGGAAAGGCCCAAATAAAATGCAAGTAATCATATTTTGCCAGACTGCTCTGTCCCATGATGATGTCAGACCAGCAAATTAATGGTGAAAATGTAAAAAAGCATGAAATTCTCTCAGAAAAGCCTTTAAAAAGTTTTATAGGATACAGTTTAGCATCGTTTGGTGATTTAATAAAATAAATAACTACTTACTGAACCATAATGACATTATTTGCAGTAACTTGGATGAATATCTGCTCACACACAATGAGCTGAGATTAAATAGTGAGACTGTTCATAAGAGCTAAGCCTAAGGAAGCTAGCTGGTCCTTTAACTGTTCTCTCAGGAATAGATCATCTAAAGGTTACTGATTTCCTGTTAAGGTTAATCTTTTTTTTAACCAAATAATGTTTTATTTTCTTCTTGGATTTGCATTGTGAATTGGTTTGAACACTTTCTAATCGCTCTAAGTTAGTTACAAGCTAATCTGGCTGCTGGTGAAGAGTCTCAGTCATCCGGGTCAGACTCATTCCAAGTTTGAAGATGTTTCTCTTCCCATCCAGGAAGCTTTTTCAATTCAAAATGTCATAATTAGTGTTTAGTTCCAGGTTTTATAGAGTGGACCAAAAACAAAGCCTTGTTTTGATGGGCACCAGAGAGGATGATGAGGACAACAAGCTACCCTTCTGGTCTGGTGAGCATGGAAGGAGATGGAAGCCTAAACATAGAAGTCTATAGGAAATCCAATACCTTCTTTCTGACTCCCACCCCCCCACTGGAACACAAACTGTCAGTCATCAGAACCTTCCAGCAGCAGAACATGTCCCTACTAGAACAGAAACATCAGAGATGCTCTCCAAACCTGTGGAGACCCAAACTGGACGAAATCCCAAAGACACGCAGCAGAACATAACGGTGAGAAGATCACACAAAAAAACTAAATCCCAGATGTTGCTGGAGTCTCTGAAAAACTCAGGAGGATTTTCTCCAAACACTAAATCCCAGAACCTTTCAAACCAAACAGACCCTGAAACAGAGACTAGTTCCTCCTAAAGACCTAATCTGAGCAGAGTGTCTGCAGGTCAATGCAGGGAGGAATGATCTGATCTTTATGTTAGAGAAACCAAACAACCTCTCCACAGACGCATGACCCAACACAGAAGAGCGCCCTCCTCTGGACAAGACTCTGCACTACGTCTACACCTGATGGACGAAGGACATTCTCTGGAGGACCAGAATGTTCACATTTTGGACAAAGAAGACAGGCGGTTTGAGAGGAAGGAAGTATCTATGTTAAGAAAGAAACACCAACCTTAAACCGGGGGGGGGTGTCCCTTTTAATGACCCTCCTTTCAGAGACATAGACAGGTATGGGGCATTGCAGGCTAACAAAGAAGCCAACCGACCCCCATTCCAAAGGGGGGGACCCGTTCATCCGTTTCTATTTGCATGTTTTCTAAACTAAAACCAGGCTTTGTTGGGCTGCTGGATAAAACCTGGAACTAAACGCTATTAGACGTCTTCAAACTTGGAAACAAAGTCCAGAGGATTGATTTTTAACTTTTTTGGAAAGAAAGCTACTCTGACCTCATTCTAAAAAACTCCTTTAGATAAACTCTACTTCTCAAATAAAATCCTTGCTGAGCTGTGATGTCACTACATTATTTTATTATTATTAACTTTATAATTTTTAAATCCAAAGAGTGCAGCAATAAAACCAGCTCTTCTCCTGAGAAGAGGAGCAGTGAGTCAGACTTACGTGATGAGCATCGACTGGTTCTCTCGATCTGTGGAGAAAGTTAAACCAAGTGAGTAAATGATGCTCTGATCTTTCTGGTAAAAGGTCACAAGAATAAAGTAATTTGGTCTGAGATATCCTAATTGATTGAACTTATTGGTGGAAATAACTGAAGGATCTGCTTTCATCTTAGGCAGACATCTTTCCCAGAAAAAGCTTCAGTTTGATTATATTAAGACTGAAAGTCCAGAGGATTTTCCCACAGGAGAACAATAAAGTCTGTTTCTATGTCGTCAACAACTGATTTCCTGCTTAGCAGAGAACAGGTCTGAGTTGGAGGCCACTCACTTATTAGCAGGTCGCTGTAGGCATTGTCAGCTACAGCGTAGATGTGGGGGGGCATGTCTGCATAGCGCCTCCCTTTATAGGCTGTAACCACGGCTGCAGAGTAAACCGGCAGCCATTTGTAGGGATTCACCGCCAGACAGAACAGACCGGAGTACGTCTGAAAGGAAAAGTTTTCTTATTATTTGGCCGTCTCACAGGTCAGGCTCTAAAAGGTCTCTGTGACACTTGCATAGATCATCCACATGCTGTATCTCCTCCGGAGGTTGAAGAGCACTGCAGGTTCATTTAGATGGGTCAGCATGGCCATGTCCTCCATCATGTCAAACTTCGGAGGGTTCAGCGGCTGCAGCTCATTTTCTTTAACGACCAGAAACTGAAACCAGAATCTTCAGTCAGAACTGAAACTCGTTTTTCTCACCTTAGAGGTTTGGAAAATGGAATTAGATCAGCAGCTGATGGGAAGGTTTAACCTGTCTATTTCCTATAGGTAATGAGAAAAAAAGTCTACTCCCATTAGCTTCCATTGATTGATCATTTTCAACCCTTCCTCTGCCTTAACCCTAACCTAACCCTAACCTACACCTAACCATTACCAGTGCATACATCACCCTCGTAAAACTAAACTCAGTTTAAACCTCAGCCTTAAACCTAAAGGTTAAAAAATTTACTCATGAGAATAATAATAAATATAATACATTTGATGTAAAAGGCGCCTTTCTGGACACTCAAGGTCACCATACAAGATAAAAACAGAATAAAAACCATTTAAAAATACAAAGGCTGGGAAAGTGATATTAAAGAGAATCTTAAAAAGAAGAGTTTTCAGTTGTGGTTTGAAATGGAGAAGTGAGTCCGTCTTTCTAAACAGGGCTGGTAGAGAGATCCAGGAGGGGGGGGTGCTCTGCTCCCCATAGTGGAGAGAGGGGCAGAAGGGACAGACAGAGGATCTGAGAGCATGCGAGGGGGTGGGAACATGCAGTAGGCCTGACAGATATGAATTCATTTATATTGAATGTGGAGCTGCACGGGGGGCCAGGGGAGCTGCACGGGGGGCCAGGGGAGCTGCATGGGGGGACAGTGGAGCTTCACGGGGGGCCAGAGGAGCTGCATGGGGGGACAGTGGAGCTTCACGGGGGGCCAGGGGATCTGCACAGGGGGCCAGGGGAGCTGCATGGGGGGACAGTGGAGCTTCACGGGGGGACAGTGAAGCTTCATGGGGGGGCCAGTTGAGCTGAATGGGGAACCAGGGGAGCTTCAAGGGGGGCCAGTGGGGCTGTACGGGGAGCGAGGGGGGCTGCATGGGGAGCCAGAGGAGCTGCATGGGGAGCCAGAGGAGCTGCATGGGGAGCCAGGGGGGCTGCATGGGGAGCCAGAGGAGCTTCACGGGGAGCCAGGGGGGCTGCATGGGGAGCCAGGGGGGCTGCACGGGGAGCGAGGGGGGCTGCATGGGGAGCCAGAGGAGCTGCAGGGGGAGCGCGGGGGGCTGCATGGGGAGCCAGAGGAGCTGCATGGGGAGCCAGGGGGGCTGCACGGGGAGCCAGGGGGGCTGCACAGGGAGCGAGGGGGGCTGCACGGGGAGCCAGGGGGGCTGCACAGGGAGCGAGGGGGGCTGCACGGGGAGCCAGGGGGGCTGCATGGGGAGCCAGGGGGGCTGCATGGGGAGCCAGGGGGGCTGCACAGGGAGCGAGGGGGGCTGCATGGGGAGCCAGAGGAGCTGCATGGGGAGCCAGGGGGGCTGCATGGGGAGCCAGGGGGGCTGCACAGGGAGCGAGGGGGGGCTGCATGGGGAGCCAGAGGAGCTGCACGGGGAGCGAGGGGGGCTGCATGGGGAGCCAGAGGAGCTGCACGGGGAGCCAGGGGGGCTGCATGGGGAGCCAGGGGGGCTGCACAGGGAGCGAGGGGGGCTGCATGGGGAGCCAGAGGAGCTGCACGGGGAGCCAGGGGGGCTGCATGGGGAGCCAGGGGGGCTGCACGGGGAGCCAGAGGAGCTGCACGGGGAGCCAGGGGGGCTGCACGGGGAGCCAGAGGAGCTGCACGGGGAGCCAGAGGAGCTGCACGGGGAGCCAGAGGAGCTGCACGGGGAGCCAGAGGAGCTGCATGGGGAGCCAGAGGAGCTGCATGGGGAGCCAGGGGGGCTGCACAGGGAGCGAGGGGGGCTGCATGGGGAGCCAGAGGAGCTGCACGGGGAGCGAGGGGGGCTGCATGGGGAGCCAGAGGAGCTGCACGGGGAGCCAGGGGGGCTGCATGGGGAGCCAGGGGGGCTGCACGGGGAGCCAGAGGAGCTGCACGGGGAGCCAGGGGGGCTGCATGGGGAGCCAGGGGGGCTGCATGGGGAGCCAGGGGGGCTGCACAGGGAGCGAGGGGGGCTGCATGGGGAGCCAGAGGAGCTGCACGGGGAGCCAGGGGGGCTGCATGGGGAGCCAGGGGGGCTGCACGGGGAGCCATTTTCACTGTCGGAGGACCGGGGTGATGGACCAAGAAAATCTCCCCACTGTACAACAACTGGTCCTCAATTTGATTGTGAAATCAGAAAAAAAATGTCGTCACTCTGAAGCCCATACAGGAGCAACCACCTCATAAATAGACTAATAAGGAAATGAAGAGGTCAACCAACCCGTCCATCTCTGGTCTCCACCGTTGCCTTGTCTCCATCCAGCTCTCTGACCTCCACCTCAACGTACGCTTCAGCTTCATCTGGCATCCAAACACGCTTCGTCCCTGGAACAGATCAGCGTATGCAGGTGTTAGGCAGAATAATGTCAACCTTTCAGGATTCTGTCCTTTAAGTAAATAAACACTAGAGAACCATGAGAAGAATCAACAGGACAGAACCAGCTGACATGATAAATCATCTGGGAACAAATTGTTGCTTCTCCTCATTCAATGAGAGAAAAGCCACAGTGGTCACAGAAACCACTGGTATCTGACAACAGTAGAGAAGATGCTGTTTTTCATCCAGGCTTTAACAGAATGATCTAAAACATGAATGAAACAATAACAGGATGGTTCCTTCATATTTAGTTCCCAGCCTTCAGAGTCGACCATCATTGGTTCCTGCTCCTGTCAGTCAGACCTCTGCTCTGTTTCTAGCTCTGTTTTCCTGCTAAAGACCTGCAACTGGAATCAAGCCGGAGATTTCATTGGACCCTGCAGAGATTCAGAGGAAGCAAAGCAGAGATTCAGATGAAGCAAAGCAGCCCAGAGCATATCACAGCCTCCTCCATGTTTTACACTAGGGCCAGTACTCTTTTTTTTTTTTTTTTAGCTGATATTTTTTAGCATAAAGCTCCAAATTTGTCTCCTCTGTCCATTGGACATTCTCTAGTTTTAAAGATTTGTTTCCATCAATGGTGCCTCCTTGGTCGTCCCCCATTTAATCCACTTTGGCTCAAACAGCGACAGAGGGTGCAATCTGACTGATTTTCCAGAAGCATTTCACCTTTTATCTCTTTAGAAGTTCTTTTGGGCTCTCTTGTTTCCAAACGTCTTTCCGTCTCCAATTTGTCACCAATGTTCTTCCTGCAGCCAAATGCAGGGAGGTTGGCTACAGTCCCTTGGATATTACATCTGAATAATAAGTGCTGCTGTGGACACAGGAATATCGAACTGCTTGGAGATGGTCTAAAGTCTACTCGGTTCATAGCTGCCACTCCAGAGGATTTCACATTACCTACATGAGATCTTCAAGAGGCGTGTCAGCCATGACAGCCTGAAAACATCCAGAGATCTAAGGTAATTTCCTCCACCTCCCAGCCCCTGCCACCATGGAGTTTTATTGACCATGTTGATGACTTTGGCCTGAGTGATGAATAAATCTGGCCTGGTTACCCAGTCACTTCTTCCACCACACCAGGTGCTTCAGCCAGATTAGGGAGAACCTAAGAGAATTCTTTCCACTGCCCGATGATGTCCTCATTCAGGGTCCGCAGCTCTCCAATCCCTCCAAAGTAAAGTTAGCAAAGCACTGCCTCCCCTCTGCCAAGAGATAGTTTTTCCTCTCCACTGTCGCTACAAGCATGCTTAGTGTGAAGGATTGCTGAAGAGTCAATGATTCGATGCAGTCAGTTGGTTTTCCTTAGATAGAAAACTTTGAATCAATCTGACTAAATGATCTGGTTCTATGATCTGAGATGAGATGTTGGGATGTTGGTGTTATAGAAATAAACCGAATAGAATTGATTGTAATGTTCTGGCTGATGCAGGTAGGTTGGTTTACCATCAAAGGCCTGGGCCCTGGCAGCCAGCTGCTCCAGGTTGGAAAGGCGGAGAAAACGAGCAGCTTCCCCAAACTCCTTCATGTCCAGAAAACGAGACATCTGAGAACAAGGAGACAGAGACAGAGGTCCAGTCTTTAATCATCGGCCGTCTGATAGAAATTATGCTTCTTGTTGAAGACTGAAAATCAATCAGGACACAGAATTTGGTCCAGATTAACCAGACAGAACGTTAAGGTAAAATCAAGTTTTCTGTTCAGAAATGTTCAAAACAAGGAGCTGGGAAACAATGAATAAAACAATAAAATTAAAAAATGCAATAATCTAAGGGACAACCTGTAATAAACCTGTAAACTAATAAAACATACCAAAACATTTACATTTTCATTCTAGAGTTATCTTATTTTAATTAGGAGTTCTAAAATAGATGAAAACAGTCCGATAATGACGTTTATCACAACAAACCTCCAGCAGGGTGTTCATGGATTTTACAGAGCCAGATCTCCAAAATCCACTTTTATTTTATTCCCTTTTTCTGCAGGAGAATCAGGTTCATAGTTTATAAACTGCGTCTGACTCCTGCTCCATGCTCTTCACCCTCCTCATCCTCAGCTCTTCCTGCTCTCCTAGTAAAAATCAAACTTCAGGATTTTATTTCTTCCTTCTCAGCAGAGTTGGTTTAAAACTTGATTTACTTTCAACCAAGGAAACTCCTACATTTTATAAAACTCAGTATTTCTCGATCTTCCCGTTTATCTGTGGATCCAGGAAAAGGTTTAAAGACATTCTGGAATATTTCTTTTTCCATACGTCCAATCAGGTTTCTGTTATTGTCATTAAAATGATTAATGATGTTTTTTAGATAAAGTTTAGGATTATCATCACATTTTAAGGCAGTTTTTTTCCTCCTCTGCAGGTGCTGCATCAGTCTCATTATTAGTCAGCCCTGGATATTTATTAGATTATTTATTATTTATCTTGAATGATCAAAATGAAGAAGCTCATAATCAGTCATTTATTAGTATTTAGTTATATTGGTCTATATTTATTAAACTGCAGGATGTCAGTGATCAAACGGAGTCAGTAACTGTTTTATACAATAGCAAGAATTTCACTCAGTTTTCATCCCTTATCTTTACTTCATCCATGAGGAGCAGCAGTTTATGGTTTTCCTCATTGATCAGATACTTCTGGCTTAAATCAAATAATGTCTCTGGTTGTTTATTTACAGCAGATTGAACATTTTGCAGCTTTTGTCTTCAAACGAGGAGCCAGATTCTCAGAAAGCAGCTTTCAGGTTAAATCCCCCTGGTGGATGTGGGCTCAGCCCCCCGTGTTCCCGGGTCCAGGAAACGGCCCTGGGAACACATCGCCTACTTCCCATAATCCCGCTGATTGGATCCAGACTGACCTTGTCTTGTTGCATCGCTGCGTCTCCAGTAGATGGCGCTGCATAAACAGGCCCTCATATCAGACATTATATGACAGGAAAATATTTCCTTGTCCTGAATTAGAAGGTTTTATTGTTTGGTGTCATAAATAAAAAGCTTCTTGTCGGTATCAGAGAAGTCTGGGTTGTTAAAAGTTCTGGTTCTGCTCCCAGAGATGAAGGTCCAAGCTGGGTGGTCCTGATGAGAAGAAGCATCTGACTCTGGCGGAGCAGCAGATCTGCTGATGATGGAGCTCCGCTTCATTCCAGCCTGTTTTCAGACCCGGTTCTGTTCAATAGAACCTGAAGCTCAAAGCTTCATGAAACCAGCAGTCGGCTGCAGAAACGATGCTAAAATTATTCAAACACCTAAAAATAAAAGCAGACGATAAGAACTGATGAAGGAGACTCTGAGCCTGATGGTTCTGCTCTGTTCTGAAGGCGTCTTTCATCCACGGGTCCTTCTCCTCCTGAGGAACCAGGAAAGGCTGCGTCTGGTACCAGATCTTTGGTCGGACCTGGAAGGTGTGGGGGTCTGAGCAGGAGGCCTGTTTGGTCAGATGTTCTGGATCAGAACCTAGACACCTTTACTGATGAGTTTGGACCGAAACCTTCGGCTCTCCTTAGCACCACAGATCAGAATCCTTTCCTGCCTCTGATCAGGAGCTGCTGCCCCTCAAACATCTCAGACCATCAGGTTCTTCTAAAACCTGAACGTCCTCAGAACACCCCCCACCTGGGAGGAGCTGATGGGTGATGATGCGGGCTGTGTGTTGGACTCACCTTGCTGTCTGAGGCTCTCCTGCAGCGTTCTTTCTGAGGGATGATGGAGGTTCGGCTTCGTCTGACTTTAAAACCTCCTCAGCATGTGACCCCCCCTCCCCCAGCTGCAGCTCACTGGGTGAACTGGTCTCACTGGGCGGCCATATAGGGCAGTTGTGGTCAGATCCCAGCAGATGCCTCACTGAGCCACATGACCCCTCCTCCTGGGAAAGTTTGGATTTCTTTGGTTGTTTCTGCTTTAAAATGTCAGAAAAGTTTGAATCCGATGAAAAGATGAAAATATTTAAGGAGAAGGTGAGAAGATTCTGGAAGAAGCTTTAGAAACTATCAGTTAAAAGCTTTAATTAATTATTGTCTCATGAGATTTAATGATAATGTGATTATTGATGATCCATCAAAGGTCCCGCTGCTCCAACCTTCAACCCCCCTGATGGATCAGAACCGGGATCATTCTGGGATTCCTCCTGCAGAACGCCTGGAGCCTGAGGATGATGAACATGATGAAGAGCGCAGCCTGTCTGTCTCTGAGGCGCTCAGGTCCACATCCCAGTAATCCTCCCCAGATCCCAGCAGCTGTCCCAGTGCTTCCAGCTCATTCCTGTCTGCTGAGCCTCCACCCTGGCCTCCATGCTGTCCTTTGGCTCCAGCAGATTCTCTGTAATCCCAGCAAAGCTCAGCATGGAACCAGAATAGAGGCCAACAGCTGCGGCTGGAGGCCCAGCAGCCGCTCTCTGACCCAGTCCTCTGGTTCTGCTTCATTCTGGGTCAAACAGGAACATGGGGTCCAGCTGCAGACGGTTCTGATTCTGATGGTTGTTGGGTTCAGGTCCTCTGTTACAGAAGCAGCAGACCCAGCGGAACTCTGGTTATAAGAAAAATGCTTTGGTTCCAGTTCTGATGGTCCTGGACTTTCCAGTGCTGATCTGAAATGCTCCCAGTTCCCTCTGAATGAAGCAGAACCGTCCGGTCTGGGTCGATTGGGTGGCTGGCGGGTTCTGCACTCGAAAAATGATCCAGAAATGAGTAAAACTGAACTTAAATTAAATGTATTTACTCTTAGTTTGAGTAGGTAAATGTGACAGTTTGCAAATTAGTAGTTTTACTCTTAGAATAAGATAATTAGATAATATGCACTGGAAATAAGACAATGACCCACTGGTCAAACTTCCTGTAGACTTTAACTAGGACACCCGGTGGACCTGCTGGTGGCTTTGGGTCCAGGTTCTCCTGTAGAACACAGGTCTGCTGGAGCCATAAATCTGTTTCCTGACAGAAAGAATGGTTCTAATGACCCCCGACCATCACACCGACGCTCCTTCTGATCGTTGACTCGTGACCTCTGACCTTACCTGGGCCCAGTGGGCTTTAGATGTTCTGGTATCTTCTTGAACCTCCTGGATGAGAAGCTAATGAGCTCTGAGTTGAATGAATAGACAGTGTCTCAACATCACCTCCTGTCTTTGTCTCCATCATAGATTTTGTATCAACTACCTGGACTCCAAGTTGACCAACTGTCTTCCTGATCAACATGGATAGAAGTAATGAGAAAGTACAGATATTTGGAAGTAATGAGGAAGTACAGATATTTGTCTTGTAACGTAGAGAGTAGAAGGAAAACCGCCTCAGAAAAATACATGTTCAGATAAAGTAAAGATAAAAAGGAGTAACTAAAGTACAGTAATGAAGTATTTCTATGTTGTCATGGGACACCTGTGGTTTCAGCTCTGCCTCGGAGAGGAACGCAGCTCTGTTGTTCTCCAAGCCTTTAAGCCCAACAGTCGTTAAACTCAGCAGCTGTCAGCCCCCAGTGTTCCCAGAATAAATGAGCTCCAGATAAGTCCAGCAAAAAAGGAGAGTCCAAAACCCTCAGAGGCTCAGACCCACCAGGACTGTCCTGGAGAAACTAAGAACATCATGAATACTCAGACCAGTCCAAAAATACTGCCCATCAGAAGGTCCCACCTGTGTCTGATCAGAAGGTCCCACCTGTGTCTGATCAGAAGGTCCCACCTGTGTCTGATCAGAAGGTCCCACCTGTGTCTGATCAGAAGGTCCCACCTGTGTCTGATCAGAAGGTCCCACCTGTGTCTGATCAGAAGGTCCCACCTGTGTCTGATCAGAAGGTCCCACCTGTGTCTGATCAGAAGGTCCCACCTGTGTCTGATCAGAAGGTCCCACCTGTGTCTGATCAGAAGGTCCCACCTGTGTCTGATCAGAAGGTCCCACCTGTGTCTGATCAGAAGGTCCCACCTGTGTCTGATCAGAAGGTCCCACCTGTGTCTGATCAGAAGGTCCCACCTGTGTCTGATCAGAAGGTCCCACCTGTGTCTGATCAGAAGGTCCCACCTGTGTTTGATCAGAAGGTCCCACCTGTGTCTGATCAGAAGGTCCCACCTGTGTCTGATCAGAAGGTCCCACCTGTGTTTGATCAGAAGGTGCCACCTGTGTCTGATCAGAAGGTCCCACCTGTGTCTGATCAGAAGGTCCCACCTGTGTCTGATCAGAAGGTCCCACCTGTGTTTGATCAGAAGGTGCCACCTGTGTCTGATCAGAAGGTCCCACCTGTGTCTGATCAGAAGGTCCCACCTGTGTTTGATCAGAAGGTGCCACCTGTGTCTGATCAGAAGGTCCCACCTGTGTCTGATCAGAAGGTCCCACCTGTGTCTGATCAGAAGGTCCCACCTGTGTCTGATCAGAAGGTCCCACCTGTGTCTGATCAGAAGGTCCCACCTGTGTCTGATCAGAAGGTCCCACCTGTGTCTGATCAGAAGGTCCCACCTGTGTCTGATCAGAAGGTCCCACCTGTGTTTGATCAGAAGGTGCCACCTGTGTCTGATCAGAAGGTCCCACCTGTGTCTGATCAGAAGGTCCCACCTGTGTCTGATCAGAAGGTCCCACCTGTGTCTGATCAGAAGGTCCCACCTGTGTCTGATCAGAAGGTCCCACCTGTGTCTGATCAGAAGGTCCCACCTGTGTCTGATCAGAAGGTCCCACCTGTGTCTGATCAGAAGGTCCCACCTGTGTTTGATCAGAAGGTGCCACCTGTGTCTGATCAGAAGGTCCCACCTGTGTCTGATCAGAAGGTCCCACCTGTGTTTGATCAGAAGGTCCCACCTGTGTCTGATCAGAAGGTCCCACCTGTGTCTGATCAGAAGGTCCCACCTGTGTCTGATCAGAAGGTCCCACCTGTGTCTGATCAGAAGGTCCCACCTGTGTCTGATCAGAAGGTCCCACCTGTGTCTGATCAGAAGGTGCCACCTGTGTCTGATCAGAAGGTCCCACCTGTGTCTGATCAGAAGGTCCCACCTGTGTTTGATCAGAAGGTCCCACCTGTGTTTGATGACAAGGTCCCACCTGTGTCTGATCAGAAGGTGCCACCTGTGTCTGATCAGAAGGTCCCACCTGTGTCTGATCAGAAGGTCCCACCTGTCTGATCAGAAGGTCCCACCTGTGTTTGATCAGAAGGTCCCACCTGTGTCTGATCAGAAGGTCCCACCTGTGTCTGATCAGAAGGTGCCACCTGTGTCTGATCAGAAGGTCCCACCTGTGTCTGATCAGAAGGTCCCACCTGTCTGATCAGAAGGTCCCACCTGTGTTTGATCAGAAGGTCCCACCTGTGTCTGATCAGAAGGTCCCACCTGTGTCTGATCAGAAGGTCCCACCTGTCTGATCAGAAGGTCCCACCTGTGTTTGATCAGAAGGTCCCACCTGTGTCTGATCAGAAGGTCCCACCTGTGTTTGATCAGAAGGTCCCACCTGTGTCTGATCAGAAGGTCCCACCTGTGTCTGATCAGAAGGTCCCACCTGTGTCTGATCAGAAGGTCCCACCTGTGTTTGATCAGAAGGTGCCACCTGTGTCTGATCAGAAGGTCCCACCTGTGTTTGATCAGAAGGTCCCACCTGTGTCTGATCAGAAGGTCCCACCTGTGTCTGATCAGAAGGTCCCACCTGTGTCTGATCAGAAGGTCCCACCTGTGCTGATCAGAAGGTCCCACCTGTGTCTGATCAGAGGGTCCCACCTGTGTCTGATCAGAAGGTCCCACCTGTGTTTGATCAGAAGGTCCCACCTGTGTCTGATCAGAAGGTCCCACCTGTGTCTGATCAGAAGGTCCCACCTGTGTCTGATCAGAAGGTCCCACCTGTGTCTGATCAGAAGGTCCCACCTGTGTCTGATCAGAAGGTCCCACCTGTGTCTGATCAGAAGGTCCCACCTGTGTTTGATCAGAAGGTCCCACCTGTGTCTGATCAGAAGGTCCCACCTGTGTCTGATCAGAAGGTCCCACCTGTCTGATCAGAAGGTCCCACCTGTGTCTGATCAGAAGGTCCCACCTGTGTCTGATCAGAAGGTCCCACCTGTGTCTGATCAGAAGGTCCCACCTGTGTTTGATCAGAGGGTCCCACCTGTGTTTGATCAGAAGGTCCCACCTGTCTGATCAGAAGGTCCCACCTGTGTCTGATCAGAAGGTCCCACCTGTGTCTGATCAGAAGGTCCCACCTGTGTCTGATCAGAAGGTCCCACCTGTGTCTGATCAGAGGGTCCCACCTGTGTTTGATCAGAAGGTCCCACCTGTCTGATCAGAAGGTCCCACCTGTGTCTGATCAGAAGGTCCCACCTGTGTCTGATCAGAAGGTCCCACCTGTGTCTGATCAGAAGGTCCCACCTGTGTCTGATCAGAAGGTCCCACCTGTGTTTGATCAGAAGGTCCCACCTGTATCTGATCAGAAGGTCCCACCTGTGTCTGATCAGAAGGTCCCACCTGTGTCTGATCAGAAGGTCCCACCTGTGTCTGATCAGAAGGTCCCACCTGTGTCTGATCAGAAGGTCCCACCTGTGTTTGATCAGAAGGTCCCACCTGTGTTCTGATCAGAAGGTCCCACCTGTGTCTGATCAGAAGGTCCCACCTGTGTCTGATCAGAAGGTCCCACCTGTGTCTGATCAGAAGGTCCCACCTGTGTTTGATCAGAAGGTCCCAGCTGTGTCTGATCAGAAGGTCCCAGCTGTGTCTGATCAGAAGGTCCCACCTGTGTCTGATCAGAAGGTCCCACCTGTGTCTGATCAGAAGGTCCCACCTGTGTTTGATCAGAAGGTCCCACCTGTGTCTGATCAGAAGGTCCCACCTGTGTCTGATCAGAAGGTCCCACCTGTGTTTGATCAGAAGGTCCCACCTGTGTTTGATCAGAAGGTCCCACCTGTGTCTGATCAGAAGGTCCCACCTGTGTCTGATCAGAAGGTCCCACCTGTGTCTGATCAGAAGGTCCCACCTGTGTCTGATCAGAAGGTCCCACCTGTGTTTGATCAGAAGGTCCCACCTGTGTCTGATCAGAAGGTCCCACCTGTGTCTGATCAGAAGGTCCCACCTGTGTTTGATCAGAAGGTGCCACCTGTGTCTGATCAGAAGGTCCCACCTGTGTCTGATCAGAAGGTGCCACCTGTGTCTGATCAGAAGGTCCCACCTGTGTCTGATCAGAAGGTCCCACCTGTGTCTGATCAGAAGGTCCCACCTGTGTTTGATCAGAAGGTCCCACCTGTGTCTGATCAGAAGGTCCCGCCTGTGTCTGATCAGAAGGTCCCACCTGTGTCTGATCAGAAGGTCCCACCTGTGTCTGATCAGAAGGTCCCACCTGTGTTTGATCAGAAGGTCCCACCTGTGTCTGTGTTACTGCAGCAGCAGGTCTGGATCAGGAGTTGAAGAAGTTTAGAAGCAGCTGATCTAGGAGAACATCTGACCACCATCTATGGTCAAACAGCAGGGAGGCTCAGGTTGGAGCATAATAAACATGGTTCTGGACTTTGAATACTTCAATAATTTCTATTTATTAGATTATTAAAGACCCATTTGGGACGCCCCCCCCCCACACACACACACACACACACACAAACAGTGAAAAATATTTTTAAATGAGGCAGAAAATATTCAACTAAACAAGTTTATTTATTCTGACATCTTTAACGTGATCAGATCACATTTAAATGATCGACTTTCTGTAAAACATAAAATCAAACATTTCAGGACAATTCTACGTTCACAGGAAATGGAACAATGTTTCCTGATGATTTCCAGGTGTGTCTGAACTGGGCTGGTTTACTGGTTCCACAAACCTAATCTTCTGAAGATCTAGCAGAATAATTTAGATCTCATTAAACTAGAAGCTGCACCAAGCAAAGCAGGTTTCTTCCTATGCTTAAACTACTGCTGCTAATCTTTGCACACAAAAGCAGGTTCAGGTTCTCCACATCTGGAGATCAGGTTGGACCAGCTGCAGGTTCTCCAGCATCGGTCCAGCTGGATGCTCACTGCTGCCTTCATGGTTTGTAGATCTGATGATTTCCTCCTGCAGCTGATGGCGGCAGAGTGCCGCTCGCTCCGGCCTGGACGTCCACGAAGCCCATCCTCTGCCTCCTCTTCCTCTGCTCCGTCATCTGCAGACAAACAGGAAGTCCTTTATAGTCCTGGTCTCCTCACAGAGCTGGACCCCTTCCTGCCTGGTAGAACCTCAGGAGCTGCTGGTCGGAGACCTGAACCCCAAACTGATCCGGTCCAAAGAACCCTGACAGAGACCTAGCATGCTAGCTTGGTCAGTGAGATGCAGTAGAATCCAGCAGAGCCAGAAACACATCTGGAATTCCCGGGTTGGTTCTGTTTTGGTTCTGGTGAATTGGAGCTATAGAAATAAACTGAATAGAATAGAATTGAATTGAGATACTTAGAGATTCACTTCCACACAGAAAGCCCATATTCTGATCTCCAGGTAACAGAGTACATGTCAGATTAAATAATACTACTGATACTTCAGCCATAGAATCTAGGTGACAAAAAGAACCTCCAGAAAGTTTGAGTGAGAGGGCACCGCTAAAGCACTAGGGGGACTAGGAGGACTAGGGGGACTAGGAGGACTAGGAGGACTAGGGGGACTAGGAGGACTAGGAGGACTAGGGGGACTAGGAGGACTAGGAGGACTAGGAGGACTAGGAGGACTAGGAGGACGGCTGCAGGCATCAATATGACTGGATTTTACTGAGACGTTGGTAATCTAGAGAAAGAATCCCACCATTTATCCAAATTACTTGTGGATTTTAGGAAAACTGTGAATTTCCACCAGAATAAAACAAGAGGCCAGGCTCCGGTTAATCACAGTCAGAGAGAAATGGGTTAAAGTTAGCCTAATCATAAAAGCTGAAAAAAAAAAGTTTATAGGAAATAAATAACTCAAAATGATCAAAGTAACTGAAAATAAAAACAAATGAATGAATTAAAAGGCTTAGAAATTAGTGAACAAACTAGGAACTAACCTAAGATTAGATTTAAACGAAAAAACAAAAGTGTCTTTCAAAAACATCCCTCACTATGACAGGAAGCTTCCTGCTTCTTCCCTCACTATGACAGGAAGCTTCCTGCTTCTTCCCTCACTATGACAGGAAGCTTCCTGCTTCTTCCCTCACTATGACAGGAAGCTTCCTGCTTCTTCCCTCGCTATGACAGGAAGCTTCCTGCTTCCTCCCTCGCTATGACAGGAAGCTTCCTGCTTCTTCCCTCACTATGACAGGAAGCTTCCTGCTTCTTCCCTCACTATGACAGGAAGCTCCCTGCTTCTTCCCTCACTATGACAGGAAGCTTCCTGCTTCTTCCCTCACTATGACAGGAAGCTTCCTGCTTCCTCCCTCGCTATGACAGGAAGCTTCCTGCTTCTTCCCTCACTATGACAGGAAGCTTCCTGCTTCTTCCCTCGCTATGACAGGAAGCTTCCTGCTTCCTCCCTCGCTATGACAGGAAGCTTCCTGCTTCTTCCCTCACTATGACAGGAAGCTTCCTGCTTCTTCCCTCACTATGACAGGAAGCTCCCTGCTTCTTCCCTCACTATGACAGGAAGCTTCCTGCTTCTTCCTTCACTATGACAGGAAGTTTACTGCTTTCTCTTCATTTCTACCTATTGCAGGAAGCTTCCTGCTTCCTCTTCCTCCCTCCCTATTACAGGAAGCTCCCTGCTTCCTCTTCCTCCCTCCCTATTACAAGTGCTGGTCATAAAATTAGAATATCATGAAAAAGTAGATTGATTTCAGTAATTCCATTTAAAAAGTGAAACTTGTATATTATATTCATACATTACATACAAACTCATATATTTCAGATGTTTATTTTGTTTAATTTTGATGATTAATTCAATTCAATTCAATTCAGTTTATTTATATAGCGCCAAATTCACAACACATGTCATCTCAAGGCACTTTACAGTTCAACCAGATCAAATTGATACAAAGTTTTCTATCTAAGGAAAACCAGTTGATTGCATTGACTCATTGACTCTTCAGCAATCCCTCACACTAAGCATGCTTGTAGCGACAGTGGAGAGGAAAAACTCCCTTTTAACAGGAAGAAACCTCCAGCAGAACCAGGCTCAGTGTGAGCGGCCATCTGCTGAGGCCCACTGGGGTTCAAGGAGACAGAAGCAGAGATACAAAAAGCAGCTGTAAAAGGCGGCCCCGTCCAGGAAACACACAGCCAGGCAGACGAGCTCCAAGGCAGCTCCCATGCCAGAGGACGAAGAAAGCACATCCACTCAGTCACGGTCAGAGAAACAGGACCACACTGGAAAACAGGCCGATCTCCAACATCTATAAACAAGGGTGTTGATAGAAGCAGCACAGCTGATGTTTCTTTCCAGGATGACGTCACAGCCAAACAGGAACAGACGAGGCAAAGCTACTCTGAGGAAAAGCAGAGAGAGCAGAACGTTAGAGATTGAACTAACAGATTCTGCAGAGTGGGAGAATAGAGATAGAATGAAGCAGAATGATGAAATGGGGGTCCCTATGTCCTCCAGCAGTCTAAGCCTATAGCAGCAGAACTATAGAGATAGCTCAGGATAACCTGAGCCACTCTAACTATAAGCTTTATCAAAAAGGAAAGTTTTAAGCCTAGCCTTAAAAGTAGACAGGGTGTCTGCCTCACGGACTAAAACTGGTAGTTGGTTCCACAGGAGAGGAGCCTGAGAACTAAAAGATCTGCCTCCCATTCTACTTTTAGAAATTCTAGGAACCACTAGTAAACCTGCAGATTGAGAGCGAAGTGCTCTGTTAGGAACATAAGGAACAATCAGATCTCTGATATAAGATGGAGCTTGGCCATTTAAGGCTTTATATGTGAGAAGGAGGATTTTAAATTCTATTCTGGATTTAACAGGAAGCCAATGAAGAGAAGCCAGGATAGGCGAGATATGATCTCTCTTTTTAATTTTCATTAGAACTCTGGCTGCAGCATTTTGGATCAGCTGAAGGCTTTTAACTACAGTTTGTGGACTTCCTGATAGTAAAGAATTACAATAGTCCAGCCTTGAAGTAACAAATGCATGGACTAGTTTCTCAGCATCACCCCTGGACAGGAGATTGCTCATTTTTGCAATATTCCTCAGATGAAAGAAGGAAATTCTAGAAACCTCCTTGATATGGGACCTAAATGACAGGTCCTGATCAAAAACAACACCAAGATTTTTTACTTTATTATCTGAAATCAGTTTAATCCCATCCAAATGAAGTGACTGACTAATCAGCTTCTTTTTCAGAGACTCTGGTCCAAAGACTATAACTTCTGTTTTGTCTGCATTCAGAAGCAGAAAGTTAAGAGTCATCCAGGTTTTTATGTCTTCAAGACATGCCTGTAATCTATGTAATGGGTTAGCTTCATCTGGATTTATAGACAGATATAGCTGGGTATCATCAGCATAACAGTGGAAATTAATCCCATGCTGTCTAATAACTCTACCAATTGGGAGCATGTATAAAGTAAAGAGAATTGGTCCTAGCACTGATCCCTGTGGTACTCCACAGGTAACCTTTGAGCGTGTTGAAGATCTATCATTAACATGAACAAACTGAATTCGATCAGATAGATAAGATTTAAACCAGTCTAGTGCTGTTCCTTTAATTCCAACAAAATATTCAAGTCTTTCTAAAAGAATATTATGGTCAACTGTATCAAATGCAGCACTAAGATCCAACAGGACGAGCACAGATACAAGTCCATTATCTGAGGCCATGAGAATATCATTAGTGACTTTCACCAGAGCTGTTTCAGTGCTATGATGAGCTCTAAAGCCAGACTGAAACTCTTCAAAAAGTTCATTATGGTGGAAGTGATCGCAAACTTGTTTGGCAACTACTTTCTCAAGAATTTTGGATAAGAAAGGAAGATTGGATATAGGTCTATAATTGACCAAGTCATCTGGGTCAAGAGACGGTTTCTTAAGCAGAGGTTTAATTACAGCAACCTTAAAAGCTTTAGGTACATATCCCTGTAACAGAGATAGATTAATCACATCTAAAATGGAGGAGGAGATCAAAGGGAATACCTCCTTAAATAACCTGGTTGGAACTGGATCTAACATACAAGTTGAAGGCTTAGATGAAGACAATAATTTTGCTAATTCAGAGAGTTCAACTGGATCAAAGCAGTCTAAACCCAGTTCAGATTCCATGACTACCTCAGGTACAATCGCGGATAGAGGAGTGCTTATGATCTTATTTTTAATAAACCGCACCCTGGAGAGGATTGTGAAACAAAACCCCTTCAAAAATGTGGGGGAGATTCACAAAGAGTGGACTGCAGCTGGAGTGAGTGCTTCAAGAACCACCACACACAGACGTATGAAAGACATGGGTTTCTGCTGTCGCATTCCTTGTGTCAAGCCACTCTTGAACCACAGACAGCGTCAGAAGCGTCTTGCCTGGGCTAAAGAGAAACAGGACTGGACTGCTGGTGAGTGGTCCAAAGTCATGTTCTCTGATGAAAGTAAATTTTGCATTTCCTTTGGAAATCAAGGTCCCAGAGTCTGGAGGAAAAGAAGAGAGGCACTTCATCCACGTTGCTTGAAGTCCAGTGTAAAGTTTCCACAGTCAGTGATGGTTTGGGGTGCCATGTCATCTGCTGTTGTTGGTCCATTGTGTTTTCTGAGGTCCAGGGTCAACGCAGCCACATACCAGGAAGTTTTAGAGCACTTCATGCTTCCTGCAGCTGACCAACGTTTTGGAGATGCAGGTTTCATTTTCCAACAGGACTTGGCACCTGCACACAGTGCCAAAGCTACCAGTACCTGGTTGAAGGACCATGGTATCCCTGTTCTTAATTGGCCAGCAAACTCTCCTGACCTTAACCCCATAGAAAATCTATGGGGTATTGTGAAGAAGAAGATGCAATACACCAGACCCAACAATTCAGAAGAGCTAAAAGCCACTATTAGAGCAACCTGGGCTATCATAACACCTGAGCAGTGCCACAGACTGATCGACTCCATGCCACGCCGCATTGCTGCAGTAATACAGGCCAAAGGAGGCCCAACTAAATACTGAGTGCTGTACATGCTCATACTTTTCATGTTCATACTTTTCAGTTGGCCAACATTTCTATAAATCCTTTGTTTTTATTGGTCTTCAGTAATATTCTAATTTTCTGATATGATGAATTTGAGATTTTCATTTGTTGTCATTTGTAATCATCAAAATTAAACAAAATAAACATCTGAAATATATGAGTTTGTATGTAATGTATGAATATAATATACAAGTTTCACTTTTTAAATGGAATTACTGAAATCAATCTCCTTTTTCATGATATTCTAATTTTATGACCAGCACCTGTACAGGAAGCTTCCTGCTTCCTCTTCCTCCCTCCCTATTGCAGTAAGCTTCCTGCTTCCTCTTCCTCCCTCCCTATTACAGGAAGCACCCTGCTTCCTCCTTTTCCCTCTCTGTTGCAGGAAGCTTCCTGCTTCCTCTTCCTCCCTCTCTATTACAGGAAGCTTCCTGCTTCCTCTTCCTCCCTCCCTATTGCAGTAAGCTTCCTGCTTCCTCTTCCTCCCTCCCTATTACAGGAAGCTCCCTGCTTCCTCCTTTTCCCTCTCTGTTGCAGGAAGCTTCCTGCTTCCTCTTCCTCCCTCTCTATTACAGGAAGCTCCCTGCTTCCTCTTCCTCCCTCTCTATTACAGGAAGCTTCCTGCTTCCTCTTCCTCCCTCCCTATTACAGGAAGCTCCCTGCTTCCTCCTTTTCCCTCTCTGTTGCAGGAAGCTTCCTGCTTCCTCTTCCTCCCTCTCTATTACAGGAAGCTCCCTGCTTCCTCTTCCTCCCTCTCTATTACAGGAAGCTTCCTGCTTCCTCTTCCTCCCTCCCTATTACAGGAAGCTCCCTGCTTCCTCCTTTTCCCTCTCTGTTGCAGGAAGCTTCCTGCTTCCTCTTCCTCCCTCTCTATTACAGGAAGCTTCCTGCTTCCTCTTCCTCCCTCCCTATTGCAGTAAGCTTCCTGCTTCCTCTTCCTCCCTCCCTATTACAGGAAGCTCCCTGCTTCCTCCTTTTCCCTCTCTGTTGCAGGAAGCTTCCTGCTTCCTCTTCCTCCCTCTCTATTACAGGAAGCTTCCTGCTTCCTCTTCCTCCCTCCCTATTACAGGAAGCTCCCTGCTTCCTCCTTTTCCCTCTCTGTTGCAGGAAGCTTCCTGCTTCCTCTTCCTCCCTCTCTATTACAGGAAGCTCCCTGCTTCCTCTTCCTCCCTCTCTATTACAGGAAGCTTCCTGCTTCCTCTTCCTCCCTCCCTATTACAGGAAGCTCCCTGCTTCCTCCTTTTCCCTCTCTGTTGCAGGAAGCTTCCTGCTACCTCTTCCTCCCTCTCTATTACAGGAAGCTTCCTGCTTCCTCTTCCTCCCTCCCTATTGCAGTAAGCTTCCTGCTTCCTCTTCCTCCCTCCCTATTACAGGAAGCTCCCTGCTTCCTCCTTTTCCCTCTCTGTTGCAGGAAGCTTCCTGCTTCCTCTTCCTCCCTCCCTATTGCAGTAAGCTTCCTGCTTCCTCTTCCTCCCTCCCTATTACAGGAAGCTCCCTGCTTCCTCCTTTTCCCTCTCTGTTGCAGGAAGCTTCCTGCTTCCTCTTCCTCCCTCTCTATTACAGGAAGCTTCCTGCTTCCTCTTCCTCCCTCCCTATTGCAGTAAGCTTCCTGCTTCCTCTTCCTCCCTCCCTATTACAGGAAGCTCCCTGCTTCCTCCTTTTCCCTCTCTGTTGCAGGAAGCTTCCTGCTTCCTCTTCCTCCCTCTCTATTACAGGAAGCTCCCTGCTTCCTCTTCCTCCCTCTCTATTACAGGAAGCTTCCTGCTTCCTCTTCCTCCCTCCCTATTACAGGAAGCTCCCTGCTTCCTCCTTTTCCCTCTCTGTTGCAGGAAGCTTCCTGCTTCCTCTTCCTCCCTCTCTATTACAGGAAGCTCCCTGCTTCCTCTTCCTCCCTCTCTATTACAGGAAGCTTCCTGCTTCCTCTTCCTCCCTCCCTATTACAGGAAGCTCCCTGCTTCCTCCTTTTCCCTCTCTGTTGCAGGAAGCTTCCTGCTTCCTCTTCCTCCCTCTCTATTACAGGAAGCTTCCTGCTTCCTCTTCCTCCCTCCCTATTGCAGTAAGCTTCCTGCTTCCTCTTCCTCCCTCCCTATTACAGGAAGCTCCCTGCTTCCTCCTTTTCCCTCTCTGTTGCAGGAAGCTTCCTGCTTCCTCTTCCTCCCTCTCTATTACAGGAAGCTTCCTGCTTCCTCTTCCTCCCTCCCTATTACAGGAAGCTCCCTGCTTCCTCCTTTTCCCTCTCTGTTGCAGGAAGCTTCCTGCTTCCTCTTCCTCCCTCTCTATTACAGGAAGCTCCCTGCTTCCTCTTCCTCCCTCTCTATTACAGGAAGCTTCCTGCTTCCTCTTCCTCCCTACCTATTACAGGAAGCTCCCTGCTTCCTCCTTTTCCCTCTCTGTTGCAGGAAGCTTCCTGCTACCTCTTCCTCCCTCTCTATTACAGGAAGCTTCCTGCTTCCTCTTCCTCCCTCCCTATTGCAGTAAGCTTCCTGCTTCCTCTTCCTCCCTCCCTATTACAGGAAGCTCCCTGCTTCCTCCTTTTCCCTCTCTGTTGCAGGAAGCTTCCTGCTTCCTCTTCCTCCCTCTCTATTACAGGAAGCTTCCTGCTTCCTCTTCCTCCCTCCCTATTACAGGAAGCTCCCTGCTTCCTCCTTTTCCCTCTCTGTTGCAGGAAGCTTCCTGCTTCCTCTTCCTCCCTCTCTATTACAGGAAGCTTCCTGCTTCCTCTTCCTCCCTCCCTATTGCAGTAAGCTTCCTGCTTCCTCTTCCTCCCTCCCTATTACAGGAAGCTCCCTGCTTCCTCCTTTTCCCTCTCTGTTGCAGGAAGCTTCCTGCTTCCTCTTCCTCCCTCTCTATTACAGGAAGCTCCCTGCTTCCTCCTTTTCCCTCTCTGTTGCAGGAAGCTTCCTGCTTCCTCTTCCTCCCTCTCTATTACAGGAAGCTTCCTGCTTCCTCTTCCTCCCTCCCTATTGCAGTAAGCTTCCTGCTTCCTCTTCCTCCCTCCCTATTACAGGAAGCTCCCTGCTTCCTCCTTTTCCCTCTCTGTTGCAGGAAGCTTCCTGCTTCCTCTTCCTCCCTCTCTATTACAGGAAGCTCCCTGCTTCCTCCTTTTCCCTCTCTGTTGCAGGAAGCTTCCTGCTTCCTCTTCCTCCCTCTCTATTACATGAAGCTTCCTGCTTCCTCTTCCTCCCTCCCTATTGCAGTAAGCTTCCTGCTTCCTCTTCCTCCCTCCCTATTACAGGAAGCTCCCTGCTTCCTCCTTTTCCCTCTCTGTTGCAGGAAGCTTCCTGCTTCCTCTTCCTCCCTCTCTATTACAGGAAGCTCCCTGCTTCCTCTTCCTCCCTCTCTATTACAGGAAGCTTCCTGCTTCCTCTTCCTCCCTCCCTATTACAGGAAGCTCCCTGCTTCCTCCTTTTCCCTCTCTGTTGCAGGAAGCTTCCTGCTTCCTCTTCCTCCCTCTCTATTACAGGAAGCTCCCTGCTTCCTCTTCCTCCCTCTCTATTACAGGAAGCTTCCTGCTTCCTCTTCCTCCCTCCCTATTACAGGAAGCTCCCTGCTTCCTCCTTTTCCCTCTCTGTTGCAGGAAGCTTCCTGCTTCCTCTTCCTCCCTCTCTATTACAGGAAGCTTCCTGCTTCCTCTTCCTCCCTCCCTATTGCAGTAAGCTTCCTGCTTCCTCTTCCTCCCTCCCTATTACAGGAAGCTCCCTGCTTCCTCCTTTTCCCTCTCTGTTGCAGGAAGCTTCCTGCTTCCTCTTCCTCCCTCTCTATTACAGGAAGCTTCCTGCTTCCTCTTCCTCCCTCCCTATTACAGGAAGCTCCCTGCTTCCTCCTTTTCCCTCTCTGTTGCAGGAAGCTTCCTGCTTCCTCTTCCTCCCTCTCTATTACAGGAAGCTCCCTGCTTCCTCTTCCTCCCTCTCTATTACAGGAAGCTTCCTGCTTCCTCTTCCTCCCTCCCTATTACAGGAAGCTCCCTGCTTCCTCCTTTTCCCTCTCTGTTGCAGGAAGCTTCCTGCTACCTCTTCCTCCCTCTCTATTACAGGAAGCTTCCTGCTTCCTCTTCCTCCCTCCCTATTGCAGTAAGCTTCCTGCTTCCTCTTCCTCCCTCCCTATTACAGGAAGCTCCCTGCTTCCTCCTTTTCCCTCTCTGTTGCAGGAAGCTTCCTGCTTCCTCTTCCTCCCTCTCTATTACAGGAAGCTTCCTGCTTCCTCTTCCTCCCTCCCTATTACAGGAAGCTCCCTGCTTCCTCCTTTTCCCTCTCTGTTGCAGGAAGCTTCCTGCTTCCTCTTCCTCCCTCTCTATTACAGGAAGCTCCCTGCTTCCTCTTCCTCCCTCTCTATTACAGGAAGCTTCCTGCTTCCTCTTCCTCCCTCCCTATTACAGGAAGCTCCCTGCTTCCTCCTTTTCCCTCTCTGTTGCAGGAAGCTTCCTGCTACCTCTTCCTCCCTCTCTATTACAGGAAGCTTCCTGCTTCCTCTTCCTCCCTCCCTATTGCAGTAAGCTTCCTGCTTCCTCTTCCTCCCTCCCTATTACAGGAAGCTCCCTGCTTCCTCCTTTTCCCTCTCTGTTGCAGGAAGCTTCCTGCTTCCTCTTCCTCCCTCTCTATTACAGGAAGCTTCCTGCTTCCTCTTCCTCCCTCCCTATTACAGGAAGCTCCCTGCTTCCTCCTTTTCCCTCTCTGTTGCAGGAAGCTTCCTGCTTCCTCTTCCTCCCTCTCTATTACAGGAAGCTTCCTGCTTCCTCTTCCTCCCTCCCTATTGCAGTAAGCTTCCTGCTTCCTCTTCCTCCCTCCCTATTACAGGAAGCTCCCTGCTTCCTCCTTTTCCCTCTCTGTTGCAGTAAGCTTCCTGCTTCCTCTTCCTCCCTCCCTATTACAGGAAGCTCCCTGCTTCCTCCTTTTCCCTCTCTGTTGCAGGAAGCTTCCTGCTTCCTCTTCCTCCCTCTCTATTACAGGAAGCTCCCTGCTTCCTCTTCCTCCCTCTCTATTACAGGAAGCTTCCTGCTTCCTCTTCCTCCCTCCCTATTACAGGAAGCTCCCTGCTTCCTCCTTTTCCCTCTCTGTTGCAGGAAGCTTCCTGCTTCCTCTTCCTCCCTCTCTATTACAGGAAGCTCCCTGCTTCCTCTTCCTCCCTCTCTATTACAGGAAGCTTCCTGCTTCCTCTTCCTCCCTCCCTATTACAGGAAGCTCCCTGCTTCCTCCTTTTCCCTCTCTGTTGCAGGAAGCTTCCTGCTTCCTCTTCCTCCCTCTCTATTACAGGAAGCTTCCTGCTTCCTCTTCCTCCCTCCCTATTGCAGTAAGCTTCCTGCTTCCTCTTCCTCCCTCCCTATTACAGGAAGCTCCCTGCTTCCTCCTTTTCCCTCTCTGTTGCAGGAAGCTTCCTGCTTCCTCTTCCTCCCTCTCTATTACAGGAAGCTTCCTGCTTCCTCTTCCTCCCTCCCTATTACAGGAAGCTCCCTGCTTCCTCCTTTTCTCTCTCTGTTGCAGGAAGCTTCCTGCTTCCTCTTCCTCCCTCTCTATTACAGGAAGCTCCCTGCTTCCTCTTCCTCCCTCTCTATTACAGGAAGCTTCCTGCTTCCTCTTCCTCCCTCCCTATTACAGGAAGCTCCCTGCTTCCTCCTTTTCCCTCTCTGTTGCAGGAAGCTTCCTGCTACCTCTTCCTCCCTCTCTATTACAGGAAGCTTCCTGCTTCCTCTTCCTCCCTCCCTATTGCAGTAAGCTTCCTGCTTCCTCTTCCTCCCTCCCTATTACAGGAAGCTCCCTGCTTCCTCCTTTTCCCTCTCTGTTGCAGGAAGCTTCCTGCTTCCTCTTCCTCCCTCTCTATTACAGGAAGCTTCCTGCTTCCTCTTCCTTCCTCCCTATTACAGGAAGCTCCCTGCTTCCTCCTTTTCCCTCTCTGTTGCAGGAAGCTTCCTGCTTCCTCTTCCTCCCTCTCTATTACAGGAAGCTTCCTGCTTCCTCTTCCTCCCTCCCTATTGCAGTAAGCTTCCTGCTTCCTCTTCCTCCCTCCCTATTACAGGAAGCTCCCTGCTTCCTCCTTTTCCCTCTCTGTTGCAGGAAGCTTCCTGCTTCCTCTTCCTCCCTCTCTATTACAGGAAGCTCCCTGCTTCCTCCTTTTCCCTCTCTGTTGCAGGAAGCTTCCTGCTTCCTCTTCCTCCCTCTCTATTACAGGAAGCTTCCTGCTTCCTCTTCCTCCCTCCCTATTGCAGTAAGCTTCCTGCTTCCTCTTCCTCCCTCCCTATTACAGGAAGCTCCCTGCTTCCTCCTTTTCCCTCTCTGTTGCAGGAAGCTTCCTGCTTCCTCTTCCTCCCTCTCTATTACAGGAAGCTTCCTGCTTCCTCTTCCTCCCTCCCTATTACAGGAAGCTCCCTGCTTCCTCCTTTTCCCTCTCTGTTGCAGGAAGCTTCCTGCTTCCTCTTCCTCCCTCTCTATTACAGGAAGCTCCCTGCTTCCTCTTCCTCCCTCTCTATTACAGGAAGCTTCCTGCTTCCTCTTCCTCCCTCCCTATTACAGGAAGCTCCCTGCTTCCTCCTTTTCCCTCTCTGTTGCAGGAAGCTTCCTGCTTCCTCTTCCTCCCTCTCTATTACAGGAAGCTCCCTGCTTCCTCTTCCTCCCTCTCTATTACAGGAAGCTTCCTGCTTCCTCTTCCTCCCTCCCTATTACAGGAAGCTCCCTGCTTCCTCCTTTTCCCTCTCTGTTGCAGGAAGCTTCCTGCTTCCTCTTCCTCCCTCTCTATTACAGGAAGCTTCCTGCTTCCTCTTCCTCCCTCCCTATTGCAGTAAGCTTCCTGCTTCCTCTTCCTCCCTCCCTATTACAGGAAGCTCCCTGCTTCCTCCTTTTCCCTCTCTGTTGCAGGAAGCTTCCTGCTTCCTCTTCCTCCCTCTCTATTACAGGAAGCTTCCTGCTTCCTCTTCCTCCCTCCCTATTACAGGAAGCTCCCTGCTTCCTCCTTTTCCCTCTCTGTTGCAGGAAGCTTCCTGCTTCCTCTTCCTCCCTCTCTATTACAGGAAGCTTCCTGCTTCCTCTTCCTCCCTCCCTATTGCAGTAAGCTTCCTGCTTCCTCTTCCTCCCTCCCTATTACAGGAAGCTCCCTGCTTCCTCCTTTTCCCTCTCTGTTGCAGGAAGCTTCCTGCTTCCTCTTCCTCCCTCTCTATTACAGGAAGCTCCCTGCTTCCTCTTCCTCCCTCTCTATTACAGGAAGCTTCCTGCTTCCTCTTCCTCCCTCCCTATTACAGGAAGCTCCCTGCTTCCTCCTTTTCCCTCTCTGTTGCAGGAAGCTTCCTGCTTCCTCTTCCTCCCTCTCTATTACAGGAAGCTTCCTTCTTCCTCTTCCTCCTTCCTTCTGCCAGACACTCGGATCATGATCACAGCACTGATAATTGCGGAAGAGTTTAGCGTTAATCTGACGGACCCAGCAGTCATGGACGGATCCTGGAACCAGATCATTACTGCCACCTGGTGGTGCGTCGGCAAAGCTTCACAATACTGAATAAACTAATGCCACTGCTTTAGGCATCGACTTCATCATATATGGGAACTTTATATGATGAAGTAGATGTTCAATTATTTAATGTTTGCAGTAAAAGTTCTGAACGTGAGACTTTCCGGTTCTGACGGCTCCACTGCTCCTTTGCATCATATGTGGTTCTGTTCTCTGGTTCAGCCGGCATGTGTTGCTATGGTAACCAGAATGTTCTGACCCAAACATGGATGAACATGGACTCCTCTCCCTCTGAGTCCCTCTACAGGCAGCAGGTGGTCGGTTCCTTGATGCGGAATCCAACCAGCAACCCTCTGCTTACCTGCTCCTTGAGCTCGTTCAGCTGCCCCGTCAGCGTCGTCACCACCTTCATGGTCGCCCCCAGCTTGTCCTGTAGCATCCTCATCTCGTTTTGCTCCCCGTCGCCGTCGGTTACCACCAGGGACATGGCCTGCATCCGTGGAAACCACTCCAGGTTTTTTTCCTGTGAGGGGGGAAGGAAGAAGGTGGGCGTACGGTCCTGGACTCAGCTGGACTTCCCGCCTCCGTTTCCTACCTTGATCATGTGAGCCACGTAGCTCTCTGGACCCGTGTAGTCCGTGTGGTTCTTCTCCCGGACCAGGACGATGAAATACAGGTAGTTCCAGATGTTGTGCTCCATCTTGATGTGCTCCTCAAACGACACGGTCTTGTTGTCAAACTTGTCTCTCTCCAGACCTGCAGCAGAGAAAAGCCGCTCAGCGTTTCTGCAGCAGGGCGTCAGGATGGACCGACACCGGGCCTGGAGGTTCTACCCACCGCAGATGAAGCACGTGGTCTTCAGGATCTCCTCCTTCTTCTGCTTCTCACTCCTCAGGTCGGCAAAGGTGTCGATGATGACGCCGAAGATCAGGTTGAGAACAATGATGATGACGATGAAGTAGAAAAGCAGGTCGTAGACGACGCGGGCGGGAAACAGCGGCTCCTGCAAACAGATAGAGGTTTGTTATGTCTTCCGGCGCGGCGCTGGTACGGCAGCCATTCTGGACCACATCGGTCTGGACCCCATCGGTCTGGACCCCATCGGTCTGGACCACATCGGTCTGGACCCCATCGGTCTGGACCCCATCGGTCTGGACCACATCGGTCTGGACCACATCGGTCTGGACCCCATCGGTCTGGACCACATCGGTCTGGACCCCATCGGTCTGGACCACATCGGTCTGGACCCCATCGGTCTGGACCCCATCGGTCTGGACCACATCGGTCTGGACCCCATCGGTCTGGACCACATCGGTCTGGACCACATCGGTCTGGACCCCATCGGTCTGGACCACATCGGTCTGGACCCCATCGGTCTGGACCCCATCGGTCTGGACCACATCGGTCTGGACCCCATCGGTCTGGACCACATCGGTCTGGACCACATCGGTCTGGACCCCATCGGTCTGGACCCCATCGGTCTGGACCACAGCCTGACGGCTAACCGACCAGAACCCTTCATCCCTGATCTGCTTCCATCCATTCAGTCTAACTGATCATCGGCAGAAGGCTGATTTAGATTGACTGAAGCTAACTTTAAAACCTTCTTCTTCACTTTGTTTTTATTCAGCTTAAGCACATCTGGAAAAAGTCCAAATCTAAATAAGTTATTTCTTCTTAAAATAAGTGCATTTTCTCTTGAATTGAGGAGGTGAGACACACAGTTGCATAATATCTAATTATGTTATTCTACGATTGAAAAATACTCCTTCCATTAACAGATCATTTTATTTATTAGGGGAAAATACGCTTAATTTATGAAAATTCGACTGATTTGGAGAGTTTTTGGAGTGTAGAAGCATCCTGCTCTGTTCTGCTAGCCCCCCTTCCTAGATCCTAGTCCCTGTCCCTACCTGTCCAGGATGGACCCTGACAGAATGAGCAGAAGAGAGGATCTCCAGACGTTGACCTTACGTTTTTGGACGGTCTGCGGAGGACATCTCCCACTCCTCCTCCGTTCCTCAGGCCGTGGTTCAGCACGGTGACGATGCACATGAGCAGAGTGTCACAGGCCCGCTCCGTGTTGGACTCGCCTGCAGAACAGAGACAGAGCTGCGGTTACAGGAACCGCTGCTGCAGGAAACCATGAAACCTTCATGGTTTCATCTGAAGCTTTCAGCCTTTCGTCCGTCCACAGAGACCTTCCACGTTTAGGAGAAGCTCATCCTGCCCAGATAGACAGATGGATGCTTCCAGGAAGCTTTCTTCACACAGATTCAAATCATTTCACCAACAGCATCCAGAAGATCAGTGGCTTTTCACTGGTTCCAAACATTCTCACACATTTAAAGGAAAACATCTAAGCATGGTTCTTCCCTGGGATCCTGCAAAAACCCTGAACCTCTGCAGCCAGAGGAGGAGAACCTGCAGCAGTTTGATGAACCAGCATGAAATGTGCTTGCAGGAGAACCTCAGGCAGGATCAGCTCCCTGCAGCTCCTACCTTCCTCCTCCTCGGCGGCGGGGACATTCGTCTCGTCAGTGCAGCTCACTCCATCTGCAGAACACGACTTGAGGAAGTCCTGAGAAGCTTCAGTCTGCTGAGGATCTGCAGAACAGAAGGCGATTAATACAGAGATGGAGCTGCTGGTCCTCCACGTGGTTCTTCATGAGAGGAGATGGAGCCCAGAGGTCAGAAGAAACATGAACAAAACGAAATCCTGATCTGAGATTCCTGAGATTAGCAGGAACCCTCGGCATGGCGGCTCCACCTGCTGCTCTCAGCTCCTCCACCTACCTGCAGAGATCTGCAGCAGAGGGTCCACCTCCATGATGAAGTCCTCTTTCAGGAACAGGAAGCCCAGGATGGAGAAGAGGTAGACCAGGATGAGGGCGAGCAGCGCCGTCAGCAGGATGGAGCGCCCGTTCCGGGTCACGCTCTTGATCACGTTGAACAGCGTCTCCTCCCGGTAGATCAGGTCAAAGAGCTGCACAGAAGGAGCCATCAGCTGCTAGCAGAGCAGGAGAACCTGCAGGAGGAGAACCGTCCTACCAGGATGCTGTAGAACAGCTCGTGAACAAACAGTCCCAGCGTGGAGGTCAGGACGTAGGCCAGGTGGTAGAGGAACTCCACGTCCATCACCATGGCTTTGTATCCCATGATGAACGTCCCATTGTTCCCAACGAAGCTCACCACGAACACCACCTTATTGATCAGCTGGAGAAACAGACAGTCCATCAGGTGGGCGGAGCTTCTACACATCTACAGACAGTTCATCAGGTGGGCGGAGCTTCTACACATCTACAGACAGTTCATCAGGTGGGCGGAGCTTCTACACATCTACAGACAGTTCATCAGGTGGGCGGAGCTTCTACACATCTACAGACAGTTCATCAGGTGGGCGGAGCTTCTACACATCTACAGACAGTTCATCAGGTGGGCGGAGCTTCTACACATCTACAGACAGTTCATCAGGTGGGCGGAGCTTCTACACATCTACAGACGGTTCATCAGGTGGGCGGAGCTTCTACACATCTACAGACGGTTCATCAGGTGGGCGGAGCTTCTACACATCTACAGACGGTTCATCAGGTGGGCGGAGCTTCTACACATCTACAGACAGTTCATCAGGTGGGCGGAGCTTCTACACATCTACAGACAGTTCATCAGGTGGGCGGAGCTTCTACACATCTACAGACGGTTCATCAGGTGGGCGGAGCTTCTACACATCTACAGACAGTTCATCAGGTGGGCGGAGCTTCTACACATCTACAGACAGTTCATCAGGTGGGCGGAGCTTCTACACATCTACAGACGGTTCATCAGGTGGGCGGAGCTTCTACACATCTACAGACAGTTCATCGGGTGGGCGGAGCTTCTACACATCTACAGACGGTTCATCAGGTGGGCGGAGCTTCTACACATCTACAGACAGTTCATCAGGTGGGCGGAGCTTCTACACATCTACAGACGGTTCATCAGGTGGGCGGTGCTTCTACACATCTACAGACGGCTTCATCAGGTGGGCGGAGCTTCTACACATCTACAGACGGTTCATCAGGTGGGCGGAGCTTCTACACATCTACAGACAGTTCATCAGGTGGGCGGAGCTTCTACACATCTACAGACAGTTCATCAGGTGGGCGGAGCTTCTACACATCTACAGACGGTTCATCAGGTGGGCGGAGCTTCTACACATCTACAGACAGTTCATCAGGTGGGCGGAGCTTCTACACATCTACAGACAGTTCATCAGGTGGGCGGAGCTTCTACACATCTACAGACAGTTCATCAGGTGGACGGAGCTTCTACACATCTACAGACAGTTCATCAGGTGGACGGAGCTTCTACACATCTACAGACAGTTCATCAGGTGGGCGGAGCTTCTACACAACTACAGACGGTTCATCGGGTGGGCGGAGCTTCTACACATCTACAGACGGCTTCATCGGGTGGACGGAGCTTCTACACATCTACAGACGGTTCATCAGGTGGGCGGACCTTCTACACAACTACAGACGGCTTCATCGGGTGGACGGAGCTTCTACACATCTACAGACAGTTCATCAGGTGGGCGGAGCTTCTACACATCTACAGACAGTTCATCAGGTGGACGGAGCTTCTACACAACTACAGACAGTTCATCAGGTGGACGGAGCTTCTACACATCTACAGACAGTTCATCAGGTGGACGGAGCTTCTACACATCTACAGACAGTTCATCAGGTGGGCGGAGCTTCTACACATCTACAGACAGTTCATCAGGTGGGCGGAGCTTCTACACATCTACAGACGGCTTCATCGGGTGGGCGGACCTTCTACACATCTACAGACGGCTTCATCGGGTGGGCGGACCTTCTACACATCTACAGACGGTTCATCAGGTGGGCGGACCTTCTACACAACTACAGACGGCTTCATCGGGTGGACGGAGCTTCTACACATCTACAGACAGTTCATCAGGTGGGCGGAGCTTCTACACATCTACAGACAGTTCATCAGGTGGGGGGGAGCTTCTAAAACAACTACAGACGTTCATCAGGGGGAAACGGAGTTTTCCTACACATCTACAGACATTTTTCATCAGGGGGGCCGGGACTTCAAACACACTACGGGACATTTTCATGGGGGTGGGCGGAGCTTCTAAAAACAACACAGACGGTTTCATGGGGTGGAGGGAGCTTCTAAAACATCCTACAGACAGTTCATCAGGGGCGGAGTTTTCTACCCCCATCTACAGACAGTTCTCGGGTTTGGGCGGACCCTTCAAACACATCTACAGACAGTTCATCAGGTGGGGCGGAGCTTCTAAAAACATCTACAGAGGGGTTTCTCGGGTGGGGGGAAACCTTCTCACAACAAACGGGCCCGGCTTCATCGGGGGGGGGACGGAGCTTCTACACATCAAACGGGACAGTTCATCAGGTGGGGGGGAGTTTTCTCCACTTCTACAGACAGTTCACAGGGTGGACGGAGTTTTCTATCCCCAATTTACGACAGCCCACAGGGGACGGAGTTTCTACACATCTACGGACATTTTCATCAGGGACGGAGCTTCAAACAAAATTTTAACAGACGGTTCATCAGGGGGCCCGGGGACCTTCTACACAACTACAGACGGTTTTAAAATCGGGGGGCCGGAGCTTCACACATCTACAACATTCATCAGGTGGGGGGAGTTTTCTACACATCTACGACGTTCATCAGGTGGGCGGGGGCTTCTACACAACCCCCCAAAAACATTTTCATCAGGTGGACGAGCTTCTCCCACATCTACAGAAAATTCCATCAGGGGGGACGGAGCTTCTACACATTTTACAGAAAATTCATCGGGTGGGCGAGCTTCTACACAATTTCAGACGGTTCATCGGGTGGGGGGGCTTCTACACACAACAGACGGCTTCATGGGGTGGACGGAGTTTTCTACAAAATCAACAGAGGGTTTTCATCAGGTGGGCGGACCTTCTCCCAAAAACTACAGACGGTTTTTCATCGTGGGGAAACGGAGCTTCTAAAACATCTACAAAACGTTCATCAGGTGGGGGGAGCTTCTACACCTCTTAAACCAGCCCGGTTTCATCAGGGGGAAAGGGGAGCAAAAAACACATCTACAAAAGTTCATAAAGGGGGGGGGAGCTTCTACACATCACAACAGTTCATCAGTGGGGGGAGCTTCAAACACATCAACAGACGGTTCACCAAGGTGGGGGGAGCTTCTACCCCATCTACAGACATTTCCCATCGGGGGGGCGGAGCTCAAACAAAACAACAGAAAATTTTCATCAGGTGGGGGGGAAAGCTTCACACACCCAAAAAACAGACAGTTCCCTCGGGTGGGCGGAGTTTCTACACACTACAGACATTTTCACCCTTTTTAAAGGGGAAATTTTTCACAAAACTACGGGAACGGTTCATCAGGTGGGGGGAGCTTCTAAAACATCTACAGACAGTTCATCAGGGGGGCGGACTTCAACACATCTCAGACATTTTCATCAGGGGGGGCGGGGGTTTTCTCCCACACTACAGACAGTTCATCAGGGGGGGAAAGCTTCTACACGACTACGACATTCTTCGGGGTGAGGGGAGCTTCTACCCAATCCCAAGGGTTTTCATCGGTGGGCGGAGTTTCAAAACACATCTACAGACGGTTCATCATTTTGGGCGGAGTTTCAAACCACAACTCCCGACGGCTTCACCCGGGGGGGGCCGGAGTTTTCTACCCCAACTACAACGCTTCAAGGGGGTGGGGGGAGCTTTTTAACACCCCTACAGACATTCTTTCAGGGGGGCCGGAGTTTCAAACCACATCTCAAGAGGGTTCTCAGGGGGGCGGGTTTCCCTACAAAACTCCCAGACAGTTCATCATTTTGGGCGGAGCTTCTACACATTACAGACGTTCATCGGGTGGGGGGGACCCTTCAACCATCAACAGACATTTTAAATCAGGTTTGGGCGAGCTTCTACACATCTACGGGAGGGTTAAATCAGGTGGGCGGGGGTTTTTCAAACAAAACTACAGCCCGGTTTCATCGGGGTGGGCGGAGTTTTCTACAAAATCTACAGAGGGTTTCATCAGGGGGGGGGAGCTTCTACAAATCTACAGACATTTTCATCAGGGGGGGCGGACTTCTACACATCTACAAACAGTTAAACCCAGGGGGCGGGGGCTTCTACACACCCTACAGACGGTTCATCAGGTGGGGGGAGCTTCACACATCTACAGACAGTTAAATCAGGTGGGCGGAGCTTCACCCCCATCTACAGACATTTCATCAGGGGGGGAAACCCTTCTAAAAACATCTACAGACATTTTCCACCCGGTGGAGGGGAGTTTCCAAAACCCATCAACAGACATTTTCATCAGGGACGGAGTTTCTACACATCTACAGCGGGTTCTTTTCGGGTGGGCGGAGCTTTTCAAACCCCAACTACAGCGGTTCATCCGGGTGGGGGGGAGTTTCCCTCCCACATCTACAGAGGGTTTCCCATCGGGTGGACGGAGTTTCTACACATCAACAGACGGTAACGGGTTTGGGGGGGACCTTCTACACAACAAAAACCCGGCTTCACGGGGGGAAGAGCTTCTACACATCTACAGACATTTTAAAACGGGTGGGCAGCTTCTACACATCTACAGACATTCCCTCAGGGGGACGGAGTTTTTTTCCCTTACACATCACAGACAGTTCCATCGGGGTGGCCCGAGCTTCTAAAACGACTACAAAAAATTTCCCATCGGGGGGGCCCGGGAGCTTCAACACATCACGGGACGGTTCATGGGGTGGGGGGAGCTTCAACACATCTCCCAGAGGGTTTCCCATCAGTGGGCGGAGTTTTCTACAAACATACAAAAACGGCTTCTTTCGGGTGGGGGGAGTTTCCCTACAAAAAAAACCCAAAAAAAAAAACAAAAACCCCTTCATCGGGGGCGGAGCTTCCCCACAACTACAAAAGGGCTTCATGGGGGGGGGTGGACCCTTCTAAAACACTACAGACAGTTCATCGGGTTTGGCGGACTTCAAACACATCTACGGGAGGGGTTCATCGGGTTGGGGGGAAGTTTTTCTAACAATCTACAGACGGGTTCACCCAGGGGGGCGGAGCTTCTACACATCTACAGACATTTAAATCGGGTTTGGGGGGAGCTTCTACCCCATCTACAGACAGTTCTTTCAGGGGGGGGCGGAGTTTTCCTACAAAAATTTTTCAAGGGTTCATCATTTGGGCCGAGCTTCAAACACTTCACAAAAGGGTTTAAAAACCAGGGGGAAAACCGGAGCTTCTACCCCTCTACAAGGGTTCATAAAGGTGGGCGGGCTTCTACACAACTACAGACGGCTTCATCGGGGGGCGGGCTTCTACAAAAACTACAGACGGCTTCATGGGGTGGGGGGGAGTTTCTACACGACTACAGACAGTTCATCGGGTTTGGGGGGGAGCTTCTACACATCACCCGCCGGAAAATCATTGGGCCGGAGCTTCTACCCAACTACAGGCAGTTCATCAGTTGGGCGGAGCTTTTTTACACTTTAAACAAACATTTCCCATCAGGTGGGGGGAGCTTCTACACATCTACAGACATTTCTTTCGGGTTGGGCAGCTTAATCACAAAAAGGGGCGGCTTCATCGGGGGGGGGCGGAAACCCTTTCTAAAAACATCTCCCGAGGGGCTTCATGGGGTTGGAGGGACCTTCTACACATCTCCAGACATTAAATCAGGTGGGCGAGCTTCTACACATCAACAGAAGGTTCATCAGGTGGGCGGACTTTTCTACACATCTACAGACAGCCCCTTCAGGGGGAACGGAGCTTTTTAAAACATCTACAGACAGTTCATAAAGGTGGGGGGAAGCTTCAAAACCACCCTTACAGCCCGGTTCATCAGGTGGACGGAGCTTCAACAATCTACAGACAGTTCATCAGGTGGGCGGAGCTTTTTCAAATCACAAATTTTAAATCAGGTGGGGGAGCTTTCAAACACTTCTAAAAGACAGTTCATCAGGTGGGCGGAGCTTCTACACATCTACAGACAGTTCATCAGGTGGGCGGAGCTTCTACACATCTACAGACGGCTTCATCAGGTGGGCGGAGCTTCTACACATCTACAGACAGTTCATCAGGTGGGCGGAGCTTCTACACATCTACAGACAGTTCATCAGGTGGGCGGAGCTTCTACACATCTACAGACGGTTCATCAGGTGGGCGGAGCTTCTACACATCTACAGACGGCTTCATCGGGTGGGCGGAGCTTCTACACAACTACAGACGGCTTCATCGGGTGGACGGAGCTTCTACACATCTACAGACAGTTCATCAGGTGGGCGGAGCTTCTACACATCTACAGACAGTTCATCAGGTGGGCGGAGCTTCTACACATCTACAGACGGTTCATCAGGTGGGCAGAGCTTCTACACATCTACAGACAGTTCATCAGGTGGACGGAGCTTCTACACATCTACAGACAGTTCATCAGGTGGGCGGAGCTTCTACACATCTACAGACAGTTCATCAGGTGGACGGAGCTTCTACACATCTACAGACGGTTCATCAGGTGGGCGGAGCTTCTACACATCTACAGACGGTTCATCAGGTGGGCGGAGCTTCTACACATCTACAGACAGTTCATCAGGTGGGCGGAGCTTCTACACATCTACAGACGGTTCATCAGGTGGGCGGAGCTTCTACACATCTACAGACGGTTCATCAGGTGGGCGGAGCTTCTACACATCTACAGACAGTTCATCAGGTGGACGGAGCTTCTACACATCTACAGACAGTTCATCAGGTGGGCGGAGCTTCTACACATCTACAGACGGTTCATCAGGTGGGCGGAGCTTCTACACATCTACAGACGGTTCATCAGGTGGGCGGAGCTTCTACACATCTACAGACAGTTCATCAGGTGGACGGAGCTTCTACACATCTACAGACAGTTCATCAGGTGGGCGGAGCTTCTACACATCTACAGGCGGCTTCATCGGGTGGGCGGAGCTTCTACACATCTACAGACGGTTCATCAGGTGGGCGGAGCTTCTACACATCTACAGACGGTTCATCAGGTGGGCGGAGCTTCTACACATCTACAGACAGTTCATCAGGTGGACGGAGCTTCTACACATCTACAGACGGTTCATCAGGTGGGCGGAGCTTCTACACATCTACAGACGGTTCATCAGGTGGGCGGAGCTCCTACACATCTACAGACAGTTCATCAGGTGGGCGGAGCTTCTACACATCTACAGACAGTTCATCAGGTGGGCGGAGCTTCTACACATCTACAGACAGTTCATCAGGTGGGCGGAGCTTCTACACATCTACAGACAGTTCATCAGGTGGGCGGAGCTTCTACACATCTACAGACGGCTTCATCAGGTGGGCGGAGCTTCTACACATCTACAGACGGCTTCATCAGGTGGGCGGAGCTTCTACACATCTACAGACAGTTCATCAGGTGGGCGGAGCTTCTACACATCTACAGACGGCTTCATCAGGTGGGCGGAGCTTCTACACATCTACAGACGGCTTCATCAGGTGGGCGGAGCTTCTACACATCTACAGACAGTTCATCAGGTGGGCGGAGCTTCTACACATCTACAGACGGTTCATCAGGTGGGCAGAGCTTCTACACATCTACAGACGGCTTCATCAGGTGGGCGGAGCTTCTACACATCTACAGACGGCTTCATCAGGTGGGCGGAGCTTCTACACATCTACAGACGGCTTCATCAGGTGGGCGGAGCTTCTACACATCTACAGACAGTTCATCAGGTGGGTGGAGCTTCTACACATCTACAGACGGCTTCATCAGGTGGGCGGAGCTTCTACACATCTACAGACAGTACATCAGGTGGGCGGAGCTTCTACACATCTACAGACAGTTCATCAGGTGGGCGGAGCTTCTACACATCTACAGACAGTTCATCAGGTGGGCGGAGCTTCTACACATCTACAGGCGGCTTCATCGGGTGGGCGGAGCTTCTACACATCTACAGGCGGCTTCATCGGGTGGGCGGAGCTTCTACACATCTACAGACAGTTCATCGGGTAGGCGGAGCTTCTATATATCTGCCCTGTCTGTCAGAACTAGGACAGCAGGAACTGCAGCTGATCTGGACATGAATCTGAACTCAAAGGAAACCAGGACTGGATTGGACTGGATCAGGACGGTTCTTACGTTAAGCGATCCCAGCAGAATGAGCGTGTTTCCGATGCCCAGGTGGTAGATGGAGCGGAGGATCAGAGCCAGAGTGAGCGGCTGCAGGCCGTACTGCTTGGAGAACAAGCCCAGGATGGAGAGCCCGGTCAGGATCCAGAACAGCATCAGCAGCATGGAGTCATCGATGGCTCCTGCACAGAGAGAGACGCTTAGATCAGGGGACATCTTCTGGGGGTGGGGGCATTTGCTCCATTTATTCTACAGCTGGAGAATAAGTGGATCAGAACAGAACCAGCAGGACTTTGTAGAACCTTTAAGCACAGAGGAAGGACATGTGGACCAGAAGCTCAGCTGTGATGTTTGGTGAGACCTACCCTGGCCAGAGTCGTAGGGGTAGAAAAAGGCGATGATGAGGTTAATGAAGACGGCCAGATTGAAGGAGATGGTTCCCCACAGAGACATCCTCCTGGAGAACCAGAACAGAACCGGCATACCTGCACAACGTTTGGACCCACGTTAAAACGGGGAGACGAGAGAGAGAAGAGGAGGCAGCATGGAGCACTAAACTCACTCCTCAGCTTCTTCTGCCACTCCATCTCTCCGTGGAGAAACGACGTCTGTTCAAAGAAGTGCGTGACCTTTGACCCCTGCTCGTCCTGCTCCGTGGTGTTGAAAACTCGCACCTTTGACTCCTCGGTCAGAAACTCACAGATAGGATGGACGGGGAAGACGATCTGCTCCATGCTGCGATCTTCACGGACGATCTGGAAACCCAGGAGGAAAGAACCATGAGCCTCTGCAGGGAGTCCGCTCTATCTGCTCTACATCTAACTGCTTCCTCCTCATTTTCATTATTCACTCAGTTTTCTATGATGGTATGTTTACTGGTCTGACCCTTACTGGTCTGACCTTTACTGGTCTGACCTTTACTGGTCTGACCTTTACTGGTCTCACCCTTACTGGTCTGACCTTTACTGGTCTGACCTTTACTGGTCTCACCCTTACTGGTCTGACCTTTACTGGTCTGACCTTTACTGGTCTCACCCTTACTGGTCTGACCTTTACTGGTCTGACCTTTACTGGTCTCACCCTTACTGGTCTGACCCTTACTGGTCTGACCTTTACTGGTCTCACCCTTACTGGTCTGACCCTTACTGGTCTGACCCTTACTGGTCTGACCTTTACTGGTCTCACCCTTACTGGTCTGACCCTTACTGGTCTGACCTTTACTGGTCTCACCCTTACTGGTCTGACCTTTACTGGTCTGACCTTTACTGGTCTCACCCTTACTGGTCTGACCTTTACTGGTCTGACCTTTACTGGTCTCACCCTTACTGGTCTGACCTTTACTGGTCTGACCTTTACTGGTCTCACCCTTACTGGTCTGACCCTTACTGGTCTGACCTTTACTGGTCTCACCCTTACTGGTCTGACCCTTACTGGTCTGACCCTTACTGGTCTGACCTTTACTGGTCTGACCTTTACTGGTCTGACCTTTACTGGTCTGACCTTTACTGGTCTCACCCTTACTGGTCTGACCTTTACTGGTCTGACCTTTACTGGTCTCACCCTTACTGGTCTGACCTTTACTGGTCTGACCTTTACTGGTCTCACCCTTACTGGTCTGACCTTTACTGGTCTGACCTTTACTGGTCTCACCCTTACTGGTCTGACCCTTACTGGTCTGACCTTTACTGGTCTCACCCTTACTGGTCTGACCCTTACTGGTCTGACCCTTACTGGTCTGACCTTTACTGGTCTCACCCTTACTGGTCTGACCCTTACTGGTCTGACCTTTACTGGTCTGACCCTTACTGTTCTGACCCTTACTGGTCTGACCCTTACTGGTCTGACCCTTACTGGTCTGACCTTTACTGGTCTCACCCTTACTGGTCTGACCTTTACTGGTCTGACCCTTACTGTTCTGACCCTTACTGGTCTGACCCTTACTGGTCTGACCCTTACTGGTCTCACCCTTACTGGTCTGACCTTTAGTGGTCTGACCCTTACTGGTCTGACCTTTAGTGGTCTGACCTTTACTGGTCTGACCCTTACTGGTCTGACCCTTACTGGTCTGAACTTTAGTGGTCTGACCTTTACTGGTTTGACCTTTACTGGTCTTACCTTTACTGGTCTGACCTTTACTGGTTTGACCTTTACTGGTCTGACCCTTACTGGTCTGACCCTTACTGGTCTGAACTTTAGTGGTCTGACCTTTACTGGTCTTACCTTTACTGGTCTGACCTTTACTGGTCTGACCTTTACTGGTCTGACCCTTACTGGTCTGACCCTTACTGGTCTGACCCTTACTGGTCTGACCTTTAGTGGTCTGACCTTTAGTGGTCTGACCTTTACTGGTCTGACCTTTACTGGTCTGACCCTTACTGGTCTGACCTTTACTGGTCTGACCCTTACTGGTCTGACCCTTACTGGTCTGACCTTTAGTGGTCTGACCTTTAGTGGTCTGACCTTTACTGGTTTGAACTTTACTGGTCTGACCTTTACTGGTCTGACCCTTACTGGTCTGACCCTTACTGGTCTGACCTTTAGTGGTCTGACCTTTAGTGGTCTGACCTTTACTGGTTTTAACTTTACTGGTCTGACCCTTACTGGTCTGACCCTTACTGGTTTGACCTTTACTGGTCTGACCTTTACTGGTCTGACCCTTACTGGTCTGACCTTTAGTGGTCTGACCCTTACTGGTCTGACCCTTACTGGTTTGACCTTTACTGGTCTTACCTTTACTGGTCTGACCCTTACTGGTCTGACCCTTACTGGTCTGACCTTTACTGGTCTGACCTTTACTGGTCTGACCCTTACTGGTCTGACCCTTACTGGTCTGACCCTTACTGGTCTGACCTTTAGTGGTCTGACCTTTAGTGGTCTGACCTTTACTGGTCTGACCTTTACTGGTCTGACCCTTACTGGTCTGACCTTTACTGGTCTGACCCTTACTGGTCTGACCCTTACTGGTCTGACCTTTAGTGGTCTGACCTTTAGTGGTCTGACCTTTACTGGTTTGAACTTTACTGGTCTGACCTTTACTGGTCTGACCCTTACTGGTCTGACCCTTACTGGTCTGACCTTTAGTGGTCTGACCTTTAGTGGTCTGACCTTTACTGGTTTTAACTTTACTGGTCTGACCCTTACTGGTCTGACCCTTACTGGTTTGACCTTTACTGGTCTGACCTTTACTGGTCTGACCCTTACTGGTCTGACCTTTAGTGGTCTGACCCTTACTGGTCTGACCCTTACTGGTTTGACCTTTACTGGTCTTACCTTTACTGGTCTGACCCTTACTGGTCTGACCCTTACTGGTCTGACCTTTACTGGTCTGACCCTTACTGGTCTGACCCTTACTGGTCTGACCTTTACTGGTCTGACCCTTACTGGTCTGACCTTTAGTGGTCTGACCTTTACTGGTCTGACCTTTACTGGTCTGACCTTTACTGGTTTGACCTTTACTGGTCTGACCTTTACTGGTCTTACCTTTACTGGTCTGACCTTTACTGGTCTGACCCTTACTGGTCTGACCCTTACTGGTCTGACCTTTAGTGGTCTGACCTTTACTGGTCTGACCTTTACTGGTCTGACCCTTACTGGTCAGACCTTTACTGGTCTGACCTTTACTGGTCAGACCTTTACTGGTCTGACCCTTACTGGTCTGACCCTTACTGGTCTGACCTTTACTGGTCTGACCCTTACAGTTCTGACCTTTACTGGTCTGACCCTTACTGGTCTGCTGCCAATCACCAGAGTGGGCTTCTCAGTGGGTGTGTCACTGAGTGGGGAAAACCGGTTAGAAACGTGAACGGGTTGGTGGTGACCAGTGGGCAGAGATCCACGACTACGCTTTCTGCGTAGAGTTACCCAATCGCCTGGCTGCTCAGGCACTGCTGGAGGACAGCTACGTGGGGGGCCTACTTCAACTCCTGGATGTTCAACAGCCTGAAGCCTGGATTCTAACTCTGACACCCTCGCCTCCAAAGCTACTAAAATACTACACTTATTACACATCCCATTATCACTACAGGAGGCAGAGGAATAACTGAACATCTGACACAGAGAGCAGGAGAGGAAGAAGGTTTACAACCATTTTCTCTGTAAATATAATTGAGATCTCTGAATTACATTATTTATATGCATTTATCACAAAAAACATCTTTCAGCTTAAATTTTACTCCTGCTGATTGTTTTTCTAAGGAATTTAATGAGCTATTTAAAATACAAAGAAATCCAACAAGCATTGAAGGTTGCAGTAATCATTTCACTCAGTGGGCGGGGCAATAAATCAGCGGTTAAGGGAACGGTGATCAATCTGTGATCCGGATGCAGCTTAAACTGCTGCTGCACTTAATCTGTATGCACTAATTACTTTCAAAAAGTAATTAGTTATAGTTACTTCTCCCAAAAAGTAACTGAGTTACTACCTGAGTTTCTCCACAATAAAAGTAACTAGTTACTAATAAAAGTAACTATTGCGTAACCCTCACCACCCACCCCCCACCTTCTCGCCGTGTGTTTCCAAAGCCAGCTGAATAGAGCCGACGACAAAGACAAGAACCTGCAGAGAGTTTAGCATTTATTGCAACCCAACGTAAATGACATCAGGGGGGAACGCCACCTAACAGGCCTATAAACCCCGTCAGATAGCGTTCCCCCTGCTTAACATGGGGGGAACGCCATCTGACGGGGTTTATAGGCCCATCAGATAGCGTTCCCCCATATGATATAAAGAATCCCATAAAATCATTGCTGCTAAGAGCAGGTGGAATGGACGGTTCAACAGAGCTATGGCTCTGGGTGAGTTTGGCAACTGGATTAAAAAGAAATCTAGGATTATTCTTATTCTCCTCTATTAATGAGGAGAAGTATGCTGCTCTTGCTTTACAAAGGGTCCTCTTATACAGAAGTAAACTATTTTTCCAGACTAGGAAGGACTCTCGCAGGCCTGTGGAGCGATATTTTCTCTCCAGTTTCGTAGCATTTTGCTTCAAAGTACGCAGCTCTGCATTAAACCAAGGAGCAAGCTTTCTATTTTTAACGGTTTTCATTTTCAAAGGAGCTGCATTGTCTAAGGCAGTACGCAGAGAACTAGCAACCCCATCAACAAAATCCTCAACCTGTGAAGGGGAATAAGCTATGCTTTTGCACTCTGCAGCACTGCTCAGTGACACAGAGGGGAAGAAAGTGAAGCAAACTTTTAAAAATTT